>NW_026136720.1:652500-672500 GCF_905237075.1 Dicentrarchus labrax
TTACAACATTTATTAGCATAAAAGATGGAGAAAATAGATCCAATTGAAGAGCAAGATAATTGAATGCTTATATACTTTATAATGAATGAGCAGCACAGATACAAGATCTCAGAGACTTTAAAGGAAGTCCCGTACAGTGTAACACGACCCAGCAGTGCTAACCGTTAGCTGTGTCCTCTCTGTCAGTGCGCTCCTTTGGGACAGAGGACCGGCCCACCGACAGGCCCATCCCCCCTCGAGATGACACCTTCGAGTACATCATCTTCAGAGGCAGCGACATCAAGGACCTGACTGTGTGTGAGCCGCCCAAACCAACATGCTCCCTCCCTCAGGACCCCGCTATCGTCCAGGTACGCCCCCGAAAACGCTGCCTCTCTCACTCTGCCTCTCTCACTCTGCCTCTCTCTCTCTCTCTCACTCTGCCTTTCTCACTCTGCCTCTCTCACGCTGCCTCTCTCACTCTCCCTCTGCCTCTCTCACTCTGCCTCTCTCACTCTCACTCTGCCTCTCTCACTCTGCCACTCTCACTCTCTCTCTGCCTCTCTCTCTCTGCCTCTCTCACTCTCTCTCTCACTCTGCCTCTCTCACTCTCACTCTGCCTCTCTCACTCTCTCTCTGCCTCTCTCTCTCTGCCACTCTCACTCTCTCTCTGCCTCTCTCTCTCTGCCTCTCTCACTCTCTCTCTCTCTCTGCCTCTCTCACTCTGCCTCTCTCACTCTCACTCTCTCTCTGCCTCTCTCACTCTCTCTCTCTCTGCCTCTCTCACTCTCACTCTGCCTCTCTCTCTCTCACTCTGCCTCTCTCTTGCCTCTCTCTCTCTGCCTCTCTCTGTCACTCTGCCTCTCTCTCTGTCACTCTGCCTCTCTCTCTCACTCTGCCTCTCTCTCTCTCACTCACTCTGCCTCTCACTCTGCCTCTCACTCTCACGCTGCCTCTCACTCTCACGCTGCCTCTCTCATTCTGCCTTTCTCACTCTGCCTTTCTCACTCTGCCTTTCTCACTCTCACGCTGCCTCTCTCACTCTGCCTCTCTCACTCTCACGCTGCCTTTCTCACTCTGCCTCTCTCACTCTCACGCTGCCTCTCACGCTGCCTCTCTCAGGCTGCCTCTCTCAGTCTCACTCTGCCTCTCTCTTGCTGCCTCTCTCAGTCTCACTCTGCCTCTCTCTTGCTGCCTCTCTCACTCTCTCACTCTCTCGCTGCCTCTCTCACTCTGCCTCTCACTCTGCCTCTCACTCTGCCTCTCTCACTCTGCCTCTCTCACTCTCACTCTGCCTCTCCACCTGCCTCTCTCGCTGCCTCTCTCACTCTCTCACCTCACGCTGCCTCTCCGCTGCCTCTCACGCTGCCTCCCCACTCCTACCTCTCCCACTCTGCCTCTCCACTCTGCCTCTCTCACTCTGCCTCTCTCACTCTCACTCTGCCTCTCTCACTCTACCTCTCTCACTCTACCTCTCTCACTCTCACTCTGCCTCTCTCACTCTGCCTCTCTCACTCTCTCACTCTCTCGCTGCCTCTCTCACTCTCTCACTCTCTCGCTGCCTCTCTCACTCTGCCTCTCACTCTGCCTCTCCACCTCACCTGCCTCTCTCCACCCACCTCTCTCACTCTACCTCTCCACTCTGCCTCTCCACTCTGCCTCTCCACTCTGCCTCTCCACTCTGCCTCTCCACTCCACCTCTCTCACTCTACCTCTCTCACTCTACCTCTCTCACTCTGCCTCTCTCACTCTGCCTCCCACTCCTACCTCTCCACTCTGCCTCTCTCACTCTCACGCTGCCTCTCTCACTCTACCTCTCTCACTCTGCCTCTCTCACTCTGCCTCTCTCACTCTGCCTCTCTCACTCTACCTCTCTCACTCTACCTCTCTCACTCTGCCTCTCTCAATCTCTCGCTGCCTCTCTCACTCTGCCTCTCTCACTCTGCCTCTCTCACTCTGCCTCTCTCACTCTGCCTCTCTCACTCTGCCTCTCTCACTCTCCCACTCTCACTCTGCCTCTCTCACTCTACCTCTCTCACTCTGCCTCTCTCACTCTACCTCTCTCACGCTGCCTTTATCGCTGTGTGAAGTGTTTGTGGTTCTCGGAGTGACGTCAACTGTCTCCTCCTCAGTCGTCCATGAGCTCCAGCTCCTCGTCTTCTGCCGCCGCCCCGACCTCGTTCCAGTCCGCCGGTTCCTACGGCCTCTTCAACCGGGCTCCAGTTCCTGCCTACAACCAGTTCAGCGCCAGTCCCCTGGTTTCCCCTCAGTTTGGACCAGTTGGTGTTGGTAAGCACAGCGAGCACTGGGACACAGTGGGGGCATGATATCCAAGGGTTCAGGGTCTCTCAGTGGCTCTTGTACCACGTAAAGCATGCCAAAGGAAGTGAGGAGGGACGGATTCATGGAGTCAGTGTGACTTTACACAGCTGATCCTCCACTTTCCTCCTCCACATGTCTGATAACACAACTTTATTATCACTGTACAAACACAACTTTATTATCAATGTACAGACACAACTTTATTAACACTGTACAGACACACAACTTTATTAACACTGAACAAACACAACTTTATTATCACTGTACAGACACACAACTTTATTAACACTGAACAAACACAACTTTATTATCACTGTACAGACACACAACTTTATTATCACTGTACAGACACACAACTTTATTATCACTGTACAGACACACAACTTTATTATCACTGTACAGACACACAACTTTATTAACACTGTACAGACACACAACTTTATTATCACTGTACAAACACAACTTTATTAACACTGTACAAACACACAACTTTATTAACACTGTACAAACACACAACTTTATTATCACTGTACAAACACACAACTTTATTAACACTGTACAAACACAACTTTATTATCACTGTACAGACACACAACTTTATTAACACTGTACAAACACAACTTTATTATCACTGTACAAACACAACTTTATTATCACTGTACAGACACACAACTTTATTATCACTGTACAGACACACAACTTTATTAACACTGTACAAACACAACTTTATTATCACTGTACAAACACAACTTTATTATCACTGTACAAACACACAACTTTATTAACACTGTACAGACACAACTTTATTATCACTGTACAGACACACAACTTTATTAACACTGTACAGACACACAACTTTATTAACACTGTACAAACACACAACTTTATTAACACTGTACAAACACACAACTTTATTAACACTGTACAAACACACAACTTTATTAACACTGTACAAACACACAACTTTATTAACACTGTACAAACACACAACTTTATTAACACTGTACAGACACACAACTTTATTATCACTGTACAAACACACAACTTTATTAACACTGTACAAACACACAACTTTATTAACACTGTACAAACACACAACTTTATTAACACTGTACAAACACAACTTTATTAACACTGTACAAACACACAACTTTATTATCACTGTACAAACACACAACTTTATTAACACTGTACAAACACACAACTTTATTAACACTGTACAAACACAACTTTATTATCACTGTACAAACACACAACTTTATTAACACTGTACAAACACACAACTTTATTAACACTGTACAAACACACAACTTTATCTGTGGTTTTGTCACAAGGTGCATTTATTCATTTATAATTAAATGCTTTAATGTGATTATAATTTTTTCATATAATTTGAACACCTAAGATATGTTGCTGCTGTTCATACACTGAATATATTTGGGTTTTAAAGAATGAAGAGCATTTTTTTACTATATATTAGGGATGCTCGATATTGGCTTTTCTGCCGAAATCCGATATTCCGATATTGTCCAACTCTCAATGTCCGATACCGATATCTGCAGGCTTTTTACACCCAAACTGTAACAACATATCTCCTATAGTGGAATTAACACATTATGCCTCATTTTATTGTGATGCCCCACTGGATGCATACATAAATGCATCATGGCTTTCCAAATGTAAACACTGTCTGTGGAAAACAACTTTAACTTTCATTGTATTAATACTGAAAGGAGCGCTAACGCTAATCACTAGCTACGCGCTAATCGCTAGCCTTGGTTAAAGGGGAACTTTGGCAGATTTTTACCCGAGTCTTGATCGCTAGATGTCCCTGAGTACTGTCGATAGGAAAAACGACCAAAACCGGTTCTAGGATACTGGAGATCCTGCAGCTAATGGCCAGAGCTCCCAGTTAGTTATAATACACTTCTTGGGGGCATTTCCTAAAGAGTGCCTTTAGCTCCTCTTAACAGACACACAATGCATTAAAATGTCTGTGCAACATGATCAGGGCCCTTACGTGACAACAACATGCCTTTTCAACTCATACACTGTGCAGAAACCGTTTAAATTCAAAGTTTACAAGTACTGTCACCTACCTGTTTTTCCATCGCTCGCTTCACTGAAAGCCCAGAAGAGTCGATCACGGAGGTCATGCCTTAGCGACGAAAACTTGAAGTTTATTTCCCCCTCAAAAATGTCTTCACACACTACGCTCCGATCTGCACACTACAACTTCCTGCAACAACTGAATTCCCACAGGACTTCAGTGCGAGTCTCGTGATCGACTCTTCTGGGTTTTCGGTGAAGCGAGCGATGTAAAAACAGCTCTGGCCATTAGCTGCAGGAACTCCAGTTTGCTAGCACCGGTTTTGGTCGTTGTTTTTCCTATCGACAGTACTCGGTGACATCTAGCGATCCATAATCTGCCGAAATTCCCCTTTAATGTGTTTAATTGTATTATTCACCTGAAGGAGTGCTAATGTAAATTCTAAGCCAATTGTTAGTTTGGTTAAGGAACAGCTCAGAGCAGAGTGAAATATTTAAGGTGTATTGAACTTATTTTGTGTTAATATTAAAATAATTCAGCTTTAAATTGTTTGCTTGTTAGCCACGGTTAGCAACCAACCAGTCTAGCGTGTAGTTGTTGTTGTTATACGTCATCTAGCGCGCGCCGGTAAACGTCCCATGCTGCGTTCATGCAGGCTCGGAAATGCTGAAGCCAACAGAACAAACATCGGTTATAAAAACCCGATACCGATAATTCCCGATATTAAATTTTTTAGTGAATATCGGCCGATAATATCGGAGGGCCGATATTGATATACCGATATATGAGGGTACATTATATCCCACAGCTGGTGGGATGACGACGCTCACTCAGGCCTGAAAGTGTGTGTTCAAATACTGCTTCTGTTTCCAGTGAAATGTCTTCACTTTCTCTCTGCTTTGTTGAAACTGTGAAGTGACTCTGAGATTAATTTAATAAACCTCAACAAGGATTATTTCCTAACAACTGTATGTCCTGTTCAATCACTGGCTGTAAGTTTAAAGCTGCTTGGGCTGGTGTAAACCGACTCGAACTGGTTTCATATGAAGTCAAAGACCTTCAGAGCGTCAATACGATCAATGCGATCAATACGATCCGCTGCAGCCTGGATGCTTTAGGTTTATGAACCTTTCCTATAGGGTTGTGCGATTGGACGAATATATCTGCGGTTGTTGGACTGACTGACGTCACCCAACCTTCATTCCTGGTGCAGCTTCAAATTAAAAGCATTTAACTGGAGAAACACAAGTTGACTTTTATTTTGAAGCAAGCTAGTCACAGGAAGTGTCAGTTATCGTTTTTTGTTGAATATATATGGTGTTAAGGCCGGACACCGACCCAACCCAGCCCCACCTGTATCTCCTGTGTGAAGAAGGTTCAGCTCCTGTTCAACAGCTGGACTGAGCTCTGACTAATGATCAGGTTCAGCCACTAACTCTGATCTCTGCCCCCCCCTCCAGGCCGCAGCAGCCCCAGCCTGGACCCTCTGAGGAAGAGCCCCACCCTGGAGCAGGTGATCCAAACTGCCCCGTCAGCGCCGACCGCCGCCACCACCACCACTCCGGCCCCCGGCCTGGGACGCAGGAGCCCCACCCAGGGTCGCACAGCCCCCTCTGGCGCCGGTCAGGGTGGCCAGAAGATCCAGCACCAGGATGTCGCGGACACAAGGAGGGGTGAGACTGTCAGGGGAGGCCGCAGCAGCCAGGGCTGGTCTGCACCCCGAACCATCTCCGCCTCTCACCTCAGTGCTGTAGATAGGGCTCCCACTGCAGGGCTTACCCACTCTATCTTTAGCCACGCAGGTGAGACCTCAGAGACCAGCACACTCAAGTGTCCTATATGGACTTCTATTAGAGCCTCATTCCTGAGCAACACTAACATATAATCATCTAATAATCTGAGATAACAAATCTATTCTGTGCTCAATAAATGCATTTAGTGTCCGCAGAGAGGATCTCTTGTTACTCACTCTTAATATCAAATGTCTTAGGAGTCGGTTATTAGTGATCCAGCAGCTGGATAACACATAATAATAATAATAATAATAATAATAATAATAATAATAATAATAATGTGAGTTAAAATGATAAAGACCAGAAACTGACCAGTAACAATGAATGAGACACAAGATAAAGGTACCAGAGATTCAGTGAACAGTGAACAGGTGCCAGAAGGGAGCGCGACTGCATGGAAATATTAGTGCGAAGGTTCTCGCATCACCAGTTTCTTTCTCTGGGAAGGTCGGGGGGGATACCATTACCTGATTAGCAGGAGAGGGAACGCAACGTTAGCCCGCTAAAGCTCCGCTGGACAATAATTAGTTAACGCTACCGTTAACGTTAGCCTAACATTAGCTAGATATTGTTACTAAAGTTAGCTGCTAGCTTGTATAGCTAACGGTAAATCACAAAAAAGAAATAATAAAATGTATTAAAATCTGAATTACATAACATTGTACTGGCTGTCAATCATGATGGAAGAGTAGACAAGTTAAGTTACAGCAGGTCCACCATTAAGCCACATTGTGCCTCGTGTACTGTAAATGTTAGAGACAGGCTGGCTGACAATTAAAGAATCAATGCTTCATGCAGAATACTGAGTAAGGAGAATATGTTTGACTCATGGCTGAAGTTACGTTTCTCCAGCTCTCCCCAGGTTGGCAAAACATGCAGGGCCCATGCCCCCCGACCCCCCCTAAAGGGCTTATATCCTTCTCACCTTTTTCACCTCTGACCTGTTTTCATGCCTGAAAGTTTTCAGTTTGAGTTAAAGTCGACAGTTGACCAATACAAATAAAAATTAAATAGTCTGCAAGCGGCTGCCGACTGCTTAACATGTTTGACATTATTATAAAACAGTTTCTGTGAGTTTAGTGATTTATAGTCTGACCCGTGTTATTCTACCTCCTCTTTCTGTGGTAGCGCCCCCTAGTGGTCGGTTTGAATATATCCTGTGAGTTCTGTGATGATCCTGCCAACAGTTGTTGTCTGTAAACGTGTTTATTGAGGACCGAATAGATTGTAGTTGTTCCCTGAATATAAGACCGCTCTGAACGTGTCTCAGGAATGAGGCCTGAATAAAACTCCACATTCATACTGTGAACAGTCGTTTCCACTTTGTGTGATCTGTTAACGTTTTGTTCCAGAGGTTCCACATTTTACAGCCTCTGAAGGTAGGACAGTAGCACCAGCAGGGCTGTTTTTCTCCTGACTGTTGACGTTGTTTTGGACTCTAAAAGACTCTGCTATTCCAGGCACGGACGTCCCGAAAGTCCCCAAACCAGAGTCTGAGCAGGCGCGAGCTGAAGTCAGGGATACCAGTAAACGTTCCACAGGTTAATCCCTCCTCCGCTCTCCAACCACCCAGCCCATTCAGACTCTGCATGCCTTTTCCTTTTGGACAGTGGAGCCCATACTCATCCTCTACAGCCGCTCCACCCGTCATCCCTCTTTGATGTGTTTTTCTTTGCTAGTGAACGTGTGTGCAGATTGACATGCTGTTCATGTCAATGGACTCCAGACTCCAAGACTCAACAAAGCTACCTGAATGACTTACTGCATTTTCTCCATGTTTGATATGAATTTTGGTTCTAAAGTCGACTTAAAGTCCCCAAGAAGTCAGAATTTAGTGTTTTTATCTCCTCTGTCTTTATACGTCCTCCAGTGTCTGTCCAACAGGCACAGGAAGTCCTGTTTCAGGTGTTTTCAGGTGTTCTTAAAGGTATTGTAGAGTTTCCTGATAATCAATAAAAGTATTTGATGACTCATCCTGCACTCGGGGGCGTTTACTAATGCCGCGTCCAATCAAACGCTTTCTCTCTTCTGACGCCACCAGAGCTAACCGCTAATTAGCCGCTGCTATCTGTCGTTAGTGGGCGACAGAACCGGGCTCAGCAGCCAGGATCGAACAAGGAACAACGTTACAGCACCGAGGTCATTTACAGAGTTTCTGATGGACAGATTGATCAGTAGCTAACTGCTGTTAGCTCGTTCAACCGCTGAACTAATTGACTCGGCTCCCGACAAGAAAACCAGCTCAGTGCTGGTTTCCCTGTCGGTCTCAGAGGTTGTGTTCAGTCCCGGGTCTCCCCCCCCAGCAAACACAAACTCTGCTTCCTGTTTCTGTTTCATGGGGACTTTAAAGTCTGAACTCATTCTGACAGACTGTTGAACCATAGTGTGCTTTGGTTTCCTACCTCATGTGTTGCCATGTAATGTGTTAGTGTTTCTGCTCTGCCTCTTAATGATGACGGCTAATGTGACCTTAAATATGTTTATTTAGTGGCTGCAGGCGCTCAGGCTAACCGGCGTGGGCGAGGGGGCGGACATCGTGGCCGAGGACGCTTCAATGTTCGCCGAGACGGACCCATGAAGTTTGAGAAAGACTTTGACTTTGAGAGCGCCAACGCCCAGTTCAACAAGGAGGAGATCGACAGAGAGTTTCAGAGCAAGCTGAAGCTGAAAGGTAATGTCCGTATGTTAAAGTTCATATTAATGAGGACAAACCACATTTTCAGCAGTTTTCCTCCTTTTTGCCTGCACAAACGTCTGTGGTTCTTTATTATTACTCACATTAAATGTGACCGTTGGTTCTCTCGCCGCTCAGATGAGAAGACGGAGAAAGCGGAGAAAGCGGTGAACGGAGAGGAAAAGGCCGACTCTGGTGTGGAAACCCAGAACAGCGAGAGCAACGCAGACGAGGAGGGCGACCCGCTCGGCCCCAACTGCTACTACGACAAGTCCAAGTCCTTCTTCGACAACATCTCCTGTGACGACACCAGGTTTGAGTCCCACCACTGTTGCTGACTGTGTCTGACTTCCTGCGAGATGTTTCTCTGACCGTGTTGTCTGTTTCCTTTTCACCAGGAAAGCAAATGAAAAGTCTGGAGGCTCTGTTTTCCCAAGGTACGTTGTTTATCTGTCTGTGCCACTAACAGCCGGTTTAAACTCCTCCATAGAGCTGCTCTCACGGCGCTCTCTCTGCCCTCTCACGGCGCTCTCTCTGCCCTCTCACGGCGCTCTCTCTGCCCTCTCACGGCGCTCTCTCTGCCCTCTCACGGCGCTCTCTCTGCCCTCTCACGGCGCTCTCTCTGCCCTCTCACGGCGCTCTCTCTGCCCTCTCACGGCGCTCTCACGGCGCTCTCACGGCGCTCTCTCTGCCCTCTCTCTGCCCTCTCACGGCCCTCTCACGGCGCTCTCTCTGCGCTCTCTCTGCCCTCTCACGGCGCTCTCTCTGCCCTCTCTCTGCCCTCTCACGGCGCCCACTCCTGCTGTCCACCTAGTGGAGGCTGTATTTTTAAACCCAAGTCAGCAGCAGAGAATAGAAATATGTCTGTAAGTTTGAGCACACGTTTGATGTAAAGCATGTGACATGAAATGCAACATTAGTTGAGTAATTACCGCAATGCTAACTTCCATTAGCACGTTATTGGTAACTCCCATTATGTGTTAGCATCGAGCTAACAGACTACCTTTCAATGTAATATATGTCAAATGAAACCATGTTCTTTTCCTCTGTAATGTCTCTCCTCCACCTCCTCTGTGTGTCCTCCTGCAGGGAGCGAAGGCAGACCTGGGCGGAGGAGAGGAGGATGAACGCCGAGACGTTCGGCATCCCTCTTCGTCAGGGTCGAGGACGCGGAGGGTACCGCGGACGTGGCGGTATGGGCTTCCGCGGAGGTCGGGGTCGTTCGGCCAGCCGAGGGTCCTTCGGGCCGCCACAGGGAGCCGGCGGCTTCAGGGGCGGATACAGAGGAAACCAGGCTGGTCGGGAGTTCGCCGACTTATCAGCATACAGGGTAAAAGATTCATTATTATTTTAACAGCAACAAACACTGAACGCTGTAAAATAACTGACGGTCGTATTTATAATAACGTTCCTATCTGCAATGTTCATATATTGTATTTGGACCGTTAGCTCCATGCTAATAACTAGCTCGCTGTTTAATTCAATTCAGTTTTATTTGGTAGCAAAAATTCAGAACAGAAGTTATCTCAGGACACTTTTCTAATAGAGCGGGTCGACACCGAACTCTCCATCAGCCAACACCAAGACACAGACTACAGTTAGCTACAGTTAGCTAGCTGGATGCCCCTCCCTCGCATCACTCTGGGCTAGTAGAAAGCTATCGTTAGCTTTGAACCGCTACATAATTTATTGTTGCTAACATCAACGCTGTTAGTAATAATAATCAGTTAGCATCATGAGACTGCAACAGGATTCACAGTCTGAGATATGGAAGCTTTAAGATGATACCACTGACTTTAGATATGTATTCTGTTTTCTTCGTGTTTCATAAAGAGTATAAAATGTTTTATTTATTCTGTTCTGTGTTGTTTGTGTTTGTCGTTTTCTTCCAGAAGGACAACAAAGTGGCTGCGTAGTCTCAGTGGGAGGTGGAACTTCTTCACGCTTCCATGGATAAAACATAGTTTGGGTTGCTATTTTGTTGACTAAAATAATGAAGATTGTCTACTAGTTGTATATTTGTCACCAGCACTGGGGTAGACTGCTTGAATACAACGATGGAAACAACAACAACAACAACAACAACGCAGTTTATCGGGGGAAAAAAGAAAAAAAAAAAACATTTTAAAAAGTCCAAATCTCTTCAAAGTAATTTCCAGGTGGCTGAATTAATTATATATAAATGTCGTCATATTTCAGAGGGGTGTTTTTTGTTTTACGATGAATGATCTTCCCGGCTTCTTTCCTGAAACCTGTCTTTGATATTTTGTTAGCTGTCGAAGGTCCTCACTGACGTAGCTTTACTGGGGGGGGGGGTAACGTAAGTTCAGCACCAAACAGAGTCTCAGTCACACCTTTCTAACATGTATTTTTCTACTATTACATAGACTTCCTGCTGTTATGTAGTCAGCCCGCTCACTATCACGTCTGTCCCTCACAGATTCACCTAAAACCGCTTTTCTGTTTCTGTCCACCTTTAAGTGTTTCGTTAACGGTGTAAAGACTCTTCACTCAGTGTTGTAGTGTAGGGAGCTGGTGGTAGACGTGTGTACTCGGCTGGTTTTCGTGGTAGTTTTTACTCTCAGTCCACGAGCTAACGTCGGAGGTCATAGGTCAAATATTTGTACTTCTTTTCCTGTGATTAACTTCATTCATGAGTCGCTGGTACTTACAGGTGCTGCAGTTAGTTAGAAAAAGGCTTAAAATCTATCTGAACTCGCTTTAAGCTTCCTCGCTGATGGGTACGGAAGATTTACAATTCCTAAAGTAAAACAAATTGAGTGAAATGCAATACACAGTTTTGTATGTTTCCTTTTTATGTATGCATTGACTCATAATTTAATGTATGTTTAAATTATGTAGTGTCTTTAATAAATTAGTTTTTCACATTAAAATAAAATCACAACACAGAAACCTAAATAAAGAGGTGTCATATAGCCCTAATATATATATTATATTTAAACAATATTTGTGTTGTATATATTTCACACATACAAATAGACAATAATAATTACAATGAAATATATACTCGTGGTTTTCACAATAAAGGAAAATAACTTTTTACATATTTAACAAATGAGAACAAAGAAAGTGTAGAAATGTAGAAAAACAATTATAAAATAACCACCTCAACAGAACGCTATAGTTAGCTAGCTAATCTACATGAATCGTTAACCAGCTGGTTACGTCTGATCCATGATGTTAAAATACGAAATGGATGCTAATTAGCTGGCTAACGATTAATGGAGATTACCTAACTAGTTAGCTAGCATTTAGCTAACATTAGCTGAGATTGTACAGTGAAATAATCCATCTTCACTTCATTTTATGTTTTTATTTGGAAAATTAACATCACAAAGAAAAACAAGTTTCAGTTGTTAAAGACAAAGTTAATAATTATCCTTTTAACATTATTGAATTATGACACTAAGAACATAAAATAACTTGTTTTCACTTTATTTCGGAGCAGGATTTGTTTTAATTGAGGCATTATAAATCTTCCGTAGTGTTTTTACTCACTCGTATGTTCTTTGTCGGGCTGCTTCATGAGACACACTAATTTATATTTCTCTGCATCTTTGGACCTTAAACACATTTAATCCAGCTGTTACAGAGAATCTGTCGCTCGGCACTGCCCGGTGGTCGGCAGCCCGCTAACGCCACAGGAAGTGATGTCAACTATAAATACACAATAAGACTAGAAAAACCAGCTGGCTGTCTGCGTTTAGTTTTCTAGCAATATTCAGATTATGGTTGAGGTTATGGAGGATCTGACATGATTTAAGTACTTCAGGAAACGTTTTTGGAACTTTTGGAAACCTGATAAAAGATTTTCTGTCCTGAGGTTCATTGAAGACTCACAGTAACACTAGTTACTAGTTAAACTAGTTAAACTAGTTAATCATCAGTCTTTCACATATTCTGGGTTCGTTTTCATCAGAGAAAAGTATGAAAATGTTCTTTCCAGCTAATTTTCTAAAGTGTTTTCTGGCATTGGATCTGTATTGACCCCGGTCGGTTTTCGGACTCCACGACGACAAAACCCCCCAAAACTATTGTTATAAATTCCTATTGACCTGCAGAGCTACCTGTTAAAGTACTTAATCGTGCTCAGGAAATGTAGTTTTTACTCGAGTCGCCTTAAAGCTGCAGGATGAGCGCTGGTCCACGATGAGAGAGGAGATTTGAACATTAAGGCACCAAACAGTTTGTGGGAGCTTTGAGTTGGATACAACAAGAAAACCTGCAGTTCACAGGCAGATGGATCAATAAACCAAGTTTCCATATTCAATCATTAGTTGTATTGAACGATGGAAGGAAGTCGATTAATTGATAAATTAATAATTAAAGACTGAATAAGGAAATATAATTATTAATTATTCTTTCTGAAACAAAGTAAATAATATAAATTAACTGACTCTTACTAAGCCCCGCCCCTTTTTGCTCTGTGCTCCAATCACAGTTGAGCATATGCGATTCTATAAAAGACGTAAATATAGCCACATCTTACGTTAGCTAACGTTAGCCAGCTAGCTATATCTGAAAGCTAATCTAAATAAATTAGTTAGCTTAGTTTCGCTAACATTAGCTAACTTAAGATGTGATTATATATTTACGTCTTTTATCTTCGAACCGTTTTCATAATGAGGTCATCTTTCCAACATAGATTAGCCTAGCGTAGCATATCTGAGTACAGGAAAGGAGGAAGTTGATCACGGCTTGCTCAACTCTGATTGGAGCACAGAGCAAAAGAGGCGGGGCTTAGGAAGGGTCAAGTTTTCTTAAATCAGTTAATTGATTATAGTTCAGCTCTGTATGTTTTCATCCATCTCCATAAAATCAGACGAAGTTCAGACACTCTGATGTCCAAACTGCCTGAAAGCTTTTATCTTTTCTTGACGTGTCCAAACGACTCGGTACCGTCGAGTCCGGGACAGAAACCGGTTTGTTTTTACAGAAACGTGTCAGATGGTTTTTCAGCAGGAATCATCTCGATTACAGACGGCAGTGGTTCTCAACATGCTCATCAACAAGACTAATCAAACATTAGAGAAGCTTCTGGCAGAGCCGGATACCCAGTCCGGGACCGGGACCGGACCGGGACCCTCAGAGGGGCTGGAAGGACCCGCTGGGTTAATGCTGCACCAGTAAAACACAACAGCCTTAAAGGAATAGTTGGTGAAATCATCTCTCTGAAACTAATGATTGATTCCACCTTAAATGTGAAGCTGCAGTTGGTTAGCTTAGCTTAGCATATAGACTGGAAACCGGGGGGGGGCACTAGCCTGTTAATCTGTACAAAGAACTGTATTTTATTCCCTTTGAACAGAACCAGGCTAGCTGGTTCCCCAAGTTTCCAGTCCTTATGCTAAGCTAACTCCCATATTTGTCCCTTTCAAGTCTTTATGCTAAGCTAATGTGCCTGTTTCCTCTTGTTTCCAGTCTCTATGCTAACAAAGCTGTATCTTCATGTCGTCTTTATGCTAAGCTAACATAGCCGTTTCCCCATGTTCCAGTCTTTACGCTAAGCTAATGTAGCTGTTCCCCCTGTGTCCAGGTTTTATGCTAAGCTAACTCATCTGTTTCCCCATGTCCAGTCTTTTATGCTAAGCTAATATCCCTATGCTAAGCTACCAGCTGCTGGCTGTAGCTTTATAGTTAGCGTACTGAGTGAACTGTTCCTTTAAGACTTTATGGTACATTTTACTGAATCGGGTTCTTTGTATAGAACCGATCCACAGACTGGGAGAAGTGGGACAGGTGGGTTCTGCGTACTGGTTTTGGCCCGTTTGAGGTTCCTGTGAGGAAGGTTGAGAACCACTGAGGTGTTTGGATGTTTGTCGACACACAGAACACTACATGATGCATCAGGAGGCGGAGAGTGGGCGGAGTCCCGTTGGCTCGCCGTCCTCCAGCTTCCTTTAACACTCTGGAGTCACAGCCACTCGTTCTGTGTTTGAACCCAGCATGGCGTCCTCCTCTGTGGGCCTCAGTGGACTGGGGTTTTTATTAAGAGCAAATAATAAACTGTTGTTCATTAGTTTGTGTCGCCTCCGTCTCCTCTGTAACTCCGCACAGGAAGGAAGTCCTGAACAGCTGAACAGCATATTACTGGCACTAATCTG
Organism: Dicentrarchus labrax; assembly: GCF_905237075.1. Classification (NCBI taxonomy): domain Eukaryota; kingdom Metazoa; phylum Chordata; class Actinopteri; family Moronidae; genus Dicentrarchus; species Dicentrarchus labrax. The sequence continues at coordinate 667,444 of NW_026136720.1, forward strand.
CCTCCGTACTGGTCCATAGGCGTGATACAGTCGCTCTGTCTGCACGTTTTATCTGTTCATTAACAACCTGCATTATTGGCACTAATCTGCCTCCGTAGTTTATCTGTTCATTAACAACCTGCATTATTGGCACTAATCTGCCTCCGTAGTTTATCTGTTCATTAACAACCTGCATTATTGGCACTAATCTGCCTCCGTAGTTATCTGTTCATTAACAACCTGCATTATTGGCACTAATCTGCCTCTGTAGTTTATCTGTTCATTAACAACCTGCATTATTGGCACTAATCTGCCTCCGTAGATTATCTGTTCATTAACAACCTGCATTATTGGCAATAACTAATCTGCCTCCGTAGTTTATCTGTTCATTAACAACCTGCATTATTGGCACTAATCTGCCTCCGTAGTTTATCTGTTCATTAACAACCTGCATTATTGGCACTAATCTGCCTCCGTAGTTTATCTGTTCATTAACAACCTGCATTATTGGCACTAATCTGCCTCCGTAGATTATCTGTTCATTAACAACCTGCATTATTGGCACTAATCTGCCTCCGTAGATATCTGTTCATTAACAATCTGCATTATTGGCACTAATCTGCCTCCGTAGATTATCTGTTCATTAACAACCTGCATTATTGGCACTAATCTGCCTCCGTAAGATTATCCTGTTCATTAACAACCTGCATTATTGGCACTAATCTGCCTCCGTAGATTATCTGTTCATTAACAACCTGCATTATTGGCACTAATCTGCCTCCGTAGATATCTGTTCATTAACAACCTGCATTATTGGCACTAATCTGCCTCCGTAGATATCTGTTCATTAACAACCTGCATTATTGGCACTAATCTGCCTCCGTAGTTTATCTGTTCATTAACAACCTGCATTATTGGCACTAATCTGCCTCCGTAGATTATCTGTTCATTAACAACCTGCATTATTGGCACTAATCTGCCTCCGTAGATTATCTGTTCATTAACAATCTGCATTATTGGCACTAATCTGCCTCCGTAGATATCTGTTCATTAACAACCTGCATTATTGGCACTAATCTGCCTCCGTAGATTATCTGTTCATTAACAACCTGCATTATTGGCACTAATCTGCCTCCGTAGATATCTGTTCATTAACAACCTGCATTATTGGCACTAATCTGCCTCCGTAGATATCTGTTCATTAACAACCTGCATTATTGGCACTAATCTGCCTCCGTAGTTTATCTATTCATTAACAACCTGCATTATTGGCACTAATCTGCCTCCGTAGATATCTGTTCATTAACAACCTGCAGTGGGTCGTCAGATATAATCACATTATTCAGTTATTAATAATTTATTTATTAATTATTAATAGTTTACTGTTGGACAAATATCACTGAGGTACAAGAAATGTTAAACACTGAACACTTCCTGTCCCAGTTAACAGTCACACTTACACAATGTAAGAACAATTAAATAAAATAAGTTCTTTTGTCTGATTCATAATGAATATTGGAATAACTGCTAAATATAAAATCAACTGTTAGCTGGTTTCCTGGTGTTTTGCCGATCGGTGTTATTGGCATTAATCTGCCTCCATACAGTCAGTGTGGTGGGCGGAGTCTGCGCAGTGGGCGGAGTCTGCGCAGTGGGCAGCAGCCATTGGTCCGTTCTGGTCCAACCTCTCTGCACTCAGCTGTGAAACCCTCTTCATCCCCTGAACGCCTCACGGAGCCCAGTCACACCAGTGTCACCAGGACCTGAGAGTAACACCGGGACCAGAACCAGCACCGGGACCAGAACCAGGACCAGAACCAGCAGCATGGCGCTCACCAACGACCCCAACTACAGGAAGCTGGAGCAGTGGTACAAAGCTAACGCTGGCAGCCTCAACATGAGGGAGCTGTTCGAGTCCGACAGGGAGCGGTTCACCAAGTTCAGGTAGGGGGGGAGGGGGGTGATGATGATGATGATGAAGGTGGGCGTGATGCCTTCAGGGTTTGACATTATAGCCTGTAGAGCAGCTAACAGCTAACACTAAACTTCCCAGGATGGTGAAGTCATGTCCCGCCCTCCTCGGCCTCTGATTGGCTGACGCGGACGCTCTCGCCCTAACCCGAACCAATGAAAGCCCGGAGGCGGTCGGTGTTAGCCAATCAGAGGCGGCAGAGGGCGGAACGTGACCTCGCCGCCCTGTGAAAGATTGTCCTGCAAACAGCGCAGATCTGATGATCAATGTTCGTCCATCTGAAGGTCATCGATACTCCTGTCTGTCTTCCTGATTGGAAACGTTCCCGGGGCTCGTGTTCAGACCTGCCCCCCTCCAACCTTCGTCTGTCTGAGCTTTAAAACGAGCTAACGACACTGAATTAACCTGCAAGCTAGCGTTAGCTCGCCTGCATCCATTATCGGACAGCTAGCTAGCTGATATCCGCTTTCTTTAAAGAGCTCTAATGTGACATTAAACTGCTGCTGCCTTTAAAGAGCTCTAATGTGACATTAAACTGCTGCTGCTGAATCAGATCAATAATATATTTATTATGTTTAATATGTGTTAATACGGCGGTTAGCTAGCTGAAGCTAACTGAAGCTAAAGTCAACCTGTTGGCTCAGTGTGGGTGTGTCCGATAATGGACGCTGCAGGTTGTTGCTGTGCAGTTAATCAATAACTATTGATTTAAAGTTATAGATGATGTAATCAGTACGTCTGTGAGGCACGTTGATGATGATGATGATGATGAAGATGCAGCGTAGGTTCCCGCCGACCAATCAGCGTCAGTCTCTGTGTGTACGTGCAGTGTGACACGTTATCGATGGATGAGACCAAACATGTGGTATTGATCAGATATCAGATCACTGATATCGATGTCCATCAGTTCTTTTCATTATGTAACTAAAGTTTTAATAAATTAATCTTCTTTTATTTTTAGAAACGAATGTTTTTAATAAATGATCAATGAGATAATCAATATATTGTTTTCTCAATAATGTAAAATAAACTATTGATACGGAGCTGATTTTGTACAAACTTATAATTTCTTTTTATTTGTAATCAATCGAGTTTGACCGTCTGAAACCAAAGCTAGAAAACAAACAGTTACTGATCAGTAACTATTGATCAATCAATAACTATTGATCACTATAATAAAGAGTTTTCATAATAAAATCACTTCCTGTTTCTAACAGTACGACTCTGGAGACGGACGATGGCGAGATCCTGTTGGACTTCTCCAAGAATCTCATCAACCAGGAAGTGCTGTCCATGCTGCTCGCCATGGTAACGCCCCCCCCCCACCCTCTTTAACAGTGTTTTATTTTGAAAGGCACACACACACACACTGAAGCTGTCTCCTCTAATCAACCTTCAGCCTCTGAGCTCCTCTTCAATCCCATCATCCTCCTGCCAGATGTCAGTCAGCTGGGACACTGCAGGTCGATCTGTACAGACCTCACCTGTACAGGTGTATGTGTGCAGACCTCACCTGTACAGGTGTATGTGTGCAGACCTCACCTGTACAGGTGTATGTGTGCAGACCTCACCTGTACAGGTGTATGTGTGCAGACCTCACCTGTACAGGTGTATGTGTGCAGACCTCACCTGTACAGGTGTATGTGTGCAGGTGAGGTCTGGGCCCGTACCTCAGGCCTCAGAGGACCTGGTCCTGGCAGGCAGAGCAGGTTTCAGTGTGTTGGTCTGATTTCTTCCTCTTCAGATGAGATAAGAAACAAGTTACTCAAACACACAATGAAACAGGAAGATTTCAACAGTTTATTTTGAAAGGTCGTGTTGAGCCACAGAGTGCAGCCATTGTCCTCCAGCAGTGTGTTAACATCAGTGTGTTAACATCAGTGTGTTAACATCAGTGTGTTAACATCAGTGTGTTAACAGCAGTGTGTTAACACAGCTCACAATACTTCCTCCTCACTGGGCACAGAGCTGTATAATGCTCAGTGTTTGTGTCTGATATGATCCTGATACGACTCCAATACGACCCTCATGTGACCCTCATGTGACCCTCATGTGACCCTCATGTGACCCTCATGTGACCCTGATATGTTTGTTCTTTCGTAACGTTCTCAGGCGAAGTCGAGGGGAGTGGAGGAAGCCAGAGAGAAGATGTTCTCTGGAGAGAAAATCAACTTCACAGAGGTACCGAGCAGATCAATAATGTCGAACATGGAACATGTCGGTGGCTCTCAGTTTGTCTCTTTTTGTAATTTAGTATTTTTATTAGTTATTTTTATTTATGTACATTATTTTAGATAGAAAGAAATATGAAATATAGAAATATACAAAGTGCAGCAGCTGTAATGTTTGATAAAGTTAAAATGTTTATTTAAATTATATTAACCCTTAAGAGTTCCTCGGTACATTTCCGTTTTTTATTCTCATCCTATTTTGGCTGTGTTCAATGAATGAAGCTCAAACTTGCCAAACGTTGTTCATTTTGCATTTTGTTTAGAATTCTGGTCTTAGTTCCTTAAATTATCTTAAAATGGCACAAACTCACACATTTGTTCCTACGGTATAAAAACGCTGCATTGAAAAACATTCAAAACGCCATTTTTGATCCCATGTTTATCTTAACATAAACTAATGCATTCCTTTATGTTAGGATTTCATTTTAGTCTACAAGCTTTCAATTTTTAATTTTTATATTAGTCCACCACATGGCATTACTTTATACCATTCAAAGCATGCAGCAACGTTTCACACTTTTCACTGTTTTCTGCCAGGCTGCCTCTCAGGATGCCAAACTCTAATTCAATAATAAAACTGAGTGACGAGAACCAAAACAAAATGTGACCCCTTGTTTTGGTTCTCGTTCAGGTTGTTGATGCAGGTGTTTTTGTTTCTTAATATATATATATACACACACACACAGTAACACACACACACACACACAGTAACACACACACACACACACAGTAACACACACACACAGTGTGACACACACACACAGTAACACACACAGTGACACACACAGTGACACACACACACACAGTAAAACACACACACAGTAACACACACACAGTGTGACACACACACACACACACAGTAACACACACAGTGA
>NW_026136720.1:680000-710000 GCF_905237075.1 Dicentrarchus labrax
CACTAGAGGTCACTGCAGGTTAACACCTGACAGGACCTGACATGGATCAGTCCTGTACTCAGACACACGCTGTCTGCTTGGATCATATCTGAGCTCTGTTAATGTTCAACCTGTTACCACGGTAACACCAGACTCACTGAGGAGAAACGTTCGTTATTGGGGCCGTCTGGAGCCCGACAGGAGAGACACACTGTTACTTCCTCCGGCGTTGAAGTCTTTCTTTCATCAGTGATGTGAAGACATCAGGTTTCCCCACAGTCACAGGAAGTAACAGTGCGTCCTGAATTTATAAAAATAAAGGATTATTTCAGTGTTTCTCTCAGTGACCCTAAAACGGGGGATTTTTAAAGGGAGTCTGGTGTTACTGAGGTTCAATCTGCTGCAGCCAGTCAGAGAGCACAGGTGTGACCAGCACAGGTGTGATTGGATAATGAAGTGATCAATAATGTGATTGTGTTTCAGCGATGTACGAGCACAAGATCTTCGTGCAGGGCGTGATGTGGGATATCAACAGCTACGATCAGTGGGGGTGAGTGCGAGCTGCTCAACTGTCACTTACTGCCTGTTTCATCAGCTTTCAACCACAGAGGAGTTCATCACTCAACTTCCTGTCTCCTGTCTCCTGTCTCCTGTCTCCTGTCCACAGCGTGGAGCTCGGGAAGCAGCTGGCGAAGAAGATCGAGCCGGAGCTGAAGGACGACTCCGAGGTCACGTCCCACGACTCATCCACCAACGGACTCATCAGCTTCCTGAAGAAGAACTTCGCCTGAGTCCTCCTCTTCCTCCCCGGCTGGCTCCTCCTCTTCCTCCCCGGCTGGCTCCTCCTCTTCCTCCCCGGCTGGCTCCTCCTCTTCCTCCCTGGCTGGCTCCTCCCACCGTGTAGTCCTGTCTCATTGGCTGGAATCCCGTGTGACCCGCGAGCACTTTATGTTCCTCACATGTAGACGTGTTTGACAATGTGCAGATATCACTGTAGGTGGCGACTTTCAAATAAAAGTCCTGTTTGTCACTGAACACTGTTGTCCTGTTTTACTTTATTCTGAAATAATAAATATTCCGTTTAATGTTACTGATCATTATTGATTATTCATCCACTAAAAATACCAATATTTAGATTATCTTCACATACGACAAAGAAAACAGATTATATTATTATTATTATTATTATTATATATTTTAGAAACAAATTATTAAAACGATTGCAGATCAATTAATTGTCCGACAGATGTAAACAAACATTAAGTCGTACTTTATATTTCTACATTGAATAATTCACTTTACAGAGAAATTAAACTTTTGAAATTAACTAAAAGTTTGGCTGACATAAAAATAACTAATTTATAATTATAATAATGTTACTACAAATAAATTAGTTTGAAGTTGTTGCTCAGTGAGTCTTTATTGATTGTTATTAATGGTCATTGATCGTCCTGCAGATTAACAGTTTATTGAATCACACAGATTATTTCAGGATATTTGATTAATCAACTTCCAGCTGTTTCTATTGATTCTGATTCTGATCATTAGTTATTAATATCTGCCAGTGGGTCACATGAGCAGGAGGTTGTACAGCGTTTGTCCACAGGGGGCGCCAGAATCACCACAAACACTTCCTGGTTGCTGCTTTAATTTCAAGTTATTATGTAAATAATAAATAATAATTCCAGTCAGTAAACAGAAAGTGATTCATTGTGTAATAACAATGTAAACATAAATATAATAAATATAAATATGAGTGCAGGTTGTCTGTGTGTCAGCAGTGTGTCAGAGCTGGTGTCGTTATCAGACGGGTGTTTGGAGAGGGAGGAGGTGGCGGTCTGCGGTGACACACCTGTTGGTGACACACCTGTTGGTGACACACCTGTTGGCTGCACATACCTGAGAGCTTCCTGTCAGACGGTCGGGGATGGAAGGAAGTTTCTGTGCTCCGGCTGCAGCTCTGTTCAGCCTCACCCTGCTGTGGAAGCTTAAAGGGGACCTCAGTGGGTCCGGGTACTGGACCGCTGCCTCCAGGGCCCTAATGGGGGCCCTCATGGGGGCCACTGTGTGTTGGACGGTCCCTGCAGCTCTCTGTGGGCCGGTCCTCCTCGGCTGCAGCTTCATCCTGATCCACATCGGGAGGAGAGACGAGCTGCTGCCGACAGAGAGCAGAGCGGTGCTGGTTACAGGTCAGAATACACACACACACACACACATTAATACACACACACACACACACACACACATTAATACACACACAGCAGAGTGATGTTGTATATAAAGACAAAACTGTTGAATAAAGACATTGTCGTTGTTGTTGTTGTTGTTGTTGTTGTTGTTTGTTGTTGTGAGAATACCGTCACTGTGAACTCTCTCTGACCCCGTAGTGAAAACTGATTACATCATTCTGCTAGAAGATGTTTTTATCTGTCGACACAAAAATCTGCTCAAACAGGAAACAGATTTATACTCAGATCTCAGAACCAGATCTAAGAACCAGATCTCAGTACCAGATCTAAGAACCAGATCTAAGAACCAGATCTAAGAACCAGATCTCAGTACCAGATCTCAGAACCAGATCTAAGAACCAGATCTCAGTACCAGATCTCAGAACCAGATCTAAGAACCAGATCTAAGAACCAGATCTAAGAACCGGATCTCAGTACCAGATCTAAGAACCAGATCTCAGTACCAGATCTAAGAACCAGACCTAAGAACCAGATCTAAGAACCAGATCTCAGTACCAGATCTCAGAACCAGATCTCAGTACCAGATCTAAGAACCAGATCTAAGAACCGGATCTCAGTACCAGATCTAAGAACCAGATCTCAGTACCAGATCTCAGAACCAGATCTCAGTACCAGATCTCAGAACCAGATCTAAGAACCAGATCTCAGTACCAGATCTCAGTACCAGATCTCAGAACCAGATCTCAGAACCAGATCTAAGAACCAGATCTAAGAACCGGATCTCAGTACGAGATCTAAGAACCAGATCTAAGAACCAGATCTAAGAACCGGATCTCAGTACCAGATCTAAGAACCAGATCTAAGAACCAGATCTAAGAACCAGATCTCAGTACCAGATCTCAGAACCAGATCTCAGTGCCAGATCTAAGAACCAGATCTAAGAACCGGATCTAAGAACCGGATCTCAGTACCAGATCTAAGAACCAGATCTAAGAACCGGATCTCAGTACCAGATCTAAGAACCAGATCTCAGTACCAGATCTAAGAACCAGATCTAAGAACCAGATCTCAGTACCAGATCTCAGTACCAGATCTCAGAACCAGATCTAAGAACCAGATCTAAGAACCGGATCTCAGTACCAGATCTAAGAACCAGATCTCAGTACCAGATCTCAGAACCAGATCTAAGAACCAGATCTAAGAACCAGATCTCAGTACCAGATCTCAGAACCAAATCTCAGAACGAGATCTCAGTACCAGATCTAAGAACCAGATCTCAGTACCAGATCTCAGAACCAGATCTCAGTACCAGATCTCAGAACCAGATCTAAGAACCAGATGTCAGTACCAGATCTCAGAACCAGATCTCAGTACCAGATCTCAGAACCAGATCTCAGAACTAGATCTCATAACCAGATCTCAGAACCAGATCTCAGTACCAGATCTCAGAACCAGATCTCAGAACCAGATCTCAGAACCAGAGCTAAGAACCAGATCTCCTTGTTCTGCTGCTCAGGGCCTGAACTGGACCAAAGAGGATCCAGTACCATGATTCACAGAACCATAAACACAACGTAACCTGTCTGACGTCCATCAGTGTGTAACACTGCTGTACTAACCTAATCAATCAGCACCGATCAGTTATATTGGTAACTAATAAACGGACACACTGAACTGTATCAGTACATATAGACCAGGATCCAGAGTGCAGCTGCCCCCTTAAGGTCTGTGTGTGTCCAGGCTGTGACTCCGGGTTCGGTCTGGCTCTGGTGCAGCGGCTCAGTGAACGAGGACTGAAGGTGTTTGCTGGAGTTCTGGATGTGAACGGATCCGGAGCTCGGCGGCTCCGAGAGCGACAGTCTGAGAACCTGCAGGTCCTCCAGCTGGACGTCACCGACGGGTCGCAGATTGAGGCCGCACGCCGCCACATCATCACTCAGGTGGCCGCTGGCACAGGTGAGACCACATCAGGGACTCTGTACCTGTCTGACTCTGGAACCGGCACCTGATTGCACCGTGGTTTGTCTGCTGCAGGTCTGTGGGGTTTGGTGAACAACGCCGGAGTCCTACCGTGCCCCCTGGACGCAGAGCTCCACCCGATGGCGGCGTACAGGCGCTGCATGGACGTGAACTTCCTGGCGGCGGTGAGGATGTGTCAGGTGTTCCTCCCTCTGCTGAGGAGGTCCAGAGGACGCATCGTCAACGTGTCCAGCATGGCAGGTAGATCTGAGCACGGAGACCACACGGTGCCTTCAGGGTCCACACGGTGCCTTCAGGGTCCAAAAAGCCACATCACTGCTGCCCACAAAGTAACCGAGTACTTTTACTCTGTTCTGTACCCACAAAGTAACCGAGTACTTTTTATAAGGACAGCGATGATCCGTCTCACCAGTGCCTGGAAGCAGCAATAACGGCGCCAATATAGAGGGTATGCGCTTACGTCACTTCCGCCCCGCGGCAAAACCCACAACATGTCGAAGGATAGCGGTTGACACTGCGAAACCGCATAAAAATGGATTATCAAAAGAAATTGAGGTCAGTTCAAAGTCAAAGTCAGTCAGCTTTATTGTCAATTACTTCACATGCACCAGACATACAAAGGAATCGAATGGTCGTTCTCACTCTCCCACGGTGAAACAGATAAAGTGCACAGGCACAACAGATAAGACATTTACTAATGCTAAAAAGATTTTAAAAAAGAGACAATAAAATATAAAATATACAGTTGGACTCGACAATGATCCATACAAGCTCCCCAAAACCATCTGATCCATGGACACTGACATGTGGCCAGATATCGGGTATCCGGACATTTATATGTACCTGATTTCAACGCCAGGTAAATATACAAATACAATACAAACAAGGCGAAACTGAATAAACTTGGTACATAGTCAGGGTGTAGGGGATCATCAGTTTTTTCCTGAAACAAACAAATATACATGGTTGGTACCAGCGAATATATACATATAACGATCTCTATATGAATCAGAGCCAGGTTAGCACATTTTAAAATCAATTGATTCAATCGGCCATTAGATTTAAACAGAATCCAAAACTAAACATCATAGCAGAAAATAAGTTTACAGTAACCCATACAGTGTATTGACACAAGTAAATCATTTATATTTACTAAAAGGGCAGCTGTGGCTCAGAGGCAGAGCGGGTTCCTCCTTAATCAGAAAGTTGTGGGTTCGATCCCCGGCTCCTGGTATCCTTCGAAGTATCCTTGAGCAAGATACTGAACCCCAAACCCTCCTGATGCCTTGCATCTGGTGTGTGAGTGTGTATGAATGTTAGTTCTGTTCGATGGACTGAGTGAATGTGTGTGAAAGGGTGAATGTGGCACGTAGTGTAAAAGCGCTTTGGAGTCGGAAGACTAGAAAGGCGCTATACAAGTACAGGTCCATTTACCATTTACTTGTACTTGATATTCAAGCACAGCCAACATCAGATACTTTGAGACTTTTACGCAAGGACTATTTATTTAGGTGACTTTCACTTTTACCAGAGTAATACTTTAACACCATATCTTTATTTTTCCTGAAGTATGACTTTTGGGTACTTCAGTTACCTTAAGTTAGCCAGGCTTATGAATGAACACAGGGTGATGAATATAGCTAAATGAAAGATACTAACGTTAAGAGCTTTACTGAAGTAATGGTGGCAATATATTATGTAATTTAATGATATGATTAATGATTAATGCCCGAAAATACAGCATTAACGTTACCTGACACGAAATGTCCATTAATATCAATGTATTGATTATGTTCCATTAATATCAGTGTATTGATTATGTTCCATTAATATCAGTGTATTGATTATGTTCCATTAATATCAATGTACTGATTATGTTCCATTAATATCAGTGTATTGATTATGTTCCATTAATATCAATGTACTGATTATGTTCCATTAATATCAGTGTATTGATTATGTTCCATTAATATCAGTGTACTGATTATGTCCATTAATATCAGTGTATTGATTATGTTCCATTAATATCAGTGTATTGATTATGTTCCATTAATATCAGTGTACTGATTATGTTCCATTAATATCAGTGTATTGATTACTTGTGGTAACGCGGTGGTGGTGTCTCCTGCAGGTGAGGTGCCGATGCCGCTGCTGGCTGCATACGGCGCGTCGAAGGCGGCGCTCAGCGTTCTGTCGAAGGTGATGAGGTTGGAGTTGTCTGTGTGGGGCGTCGAAGTGTCCGTGATTCAACCTGCAGGCTTCAGAACAAGTATGATCACATTCAACCACTTCACTGCATTTATACTATAAACTAATATCTTCTCTAATATCTGAACGTACAGCATCCAAACACATTTCTACTTTAACAATAAATCCATCACTGCTGTGAGAACCAAGCAGTGATGGATTTTTGTCTGACGTTGGTTGCTTCGTGGACAGGACGCTGACTGCAGTTCACTGAACGGCCACTGGTGGCGCTGTTAGCTACAGTTTAATGAACGGCCACTGGTGGCGCTGTTAGTTACAGTTTAATGAACGACCACTGGTGGCACTGTTAGCTACAGTTTAATGAACGACCACTGGTGGCGCTGTTAGCTACAGTTTAATGAACGACCACTGGTGGCGCTGTTAGCTACAGTTTAATGAACGACCACTGGTGGCGCTGTTAGTTACAGTTTAATGAACGACCACTGGTGGCGCTGTTAGTTACAGTTTAATGAACGGCCACTGGTGGCGCTGTTAGCTACAGTTTAATGAACGGCCACTGGTGGCGCTGTTAGCTACAGTTTAATGAACGACCACTGGTGGCGCTGTTAGTTACAGTTTAATGAACGACCACTGGTGGCGCTGTTAGTTACAGTTTAATGAACGACCACTGGTGGCGCTGTTAGTTACAGTTTAATGAACGACCACTGGTGGCGCTGTTAGCTACAGTTTAATGAACGGCCACTGGTGGCGCTGTTAGCTACAGTTTAATGAACGACCACTGGAGGCACTGTTAGCTACAGTTTAATGAACGACCACTGGTGGCGCTGTTAGTTACAGTTTAATGAACGGCCACTGGTGGCGCTGTTAGCTACAGTTTAATGAACGACCACTGGTGGCGCTGTTAGCTACAGTTTAATGAACGGCCACTGGTGGCGCTGTTAGCCTTTAATAAACCTTTAATCTTTTTGTCTCTCAGATATCTTTGGAAACAGTGATGATGTCACTCGTTACACAGACAAGGTCCTCGCCACAATTTCCTCTGATGCCAGAGAGGATTATGGGGAGGCGTACATCGCGTCACTCCCAAACAGCCTGTCCAAGATGTCCCGGCAGTCGGCGGAGGATTTGTCTCCCGTGGTGGACGACATGTGCCACGCTCTGCTGTCAGCTCATCCCAGACCTGTGTACATGCCGGGGCAGATGGGATGGCTGCTCCCGTTCCTCCACCGCTACTGTCCCACCGGCGTGTTCGACGCCATCGCCATGAAGCTCTTTAAACACACCGACTGTGAACCAGCAGGACTCAACAGGAGCTGAGGCTCATGGGAAAATGCAGTGATTCAGCACAGTCGGCAGTTTCCCACAGGAACAACACGCCCTTACTTTGAAAAGATGCTGCAGACAACCGAGACGATGATTTATGTTTCATTTACAGTTTGTCCTCCCGACTGTCTGATTTTAAACAGAATAAAAACATTAATATATTAAACATTATATTCTATATCTCTCACATGGTGTCTCTCTCCCTCTGCCTGTGTTGTATCGTAGCCTCTCTGTGGGTTGTTTCCATAGCCGGTCTGCTCCGACTGAAACTGCTGTTTTTATCATCTACGTCGGTGAATTAAGGATTTATTTCCACCAAACCAGAGTTGGTGATTGTTGGAAACACTAACAGAGACGCTTTTAATCAGTTTTATTCTGTGTGTTTTACAACTATCTGCTAGAATGAGTGGTTTTGTGAATGGAGTCTGGTGGGCAGTAGCACCCACTGCAGTTACAAGTTAACATATATAAGCTATATGAGAAAGCACAGACACACGGATACACTGAGCTGTGTGTTTAATGAAGGCCTCACTCTGCACACGCTGTAAAACATCTTAAACATTAATCTTTTTTTTAAAAACAGGATGTATAACATCCAACCAGCCTCAGCTGTAAAAAAATCACTGAGTCACTCAAAAATAAAAAGTCCGTCCATGGTTCAGTCCTGAGGTTTCAGAAAGACTCTCTTCGTGTTGGTTTCTACCACGTTCTGGTTGACGTCTTCTTCTTCTATCACTGCTCTCTGACGCTTCTTTGCAAACTTCTTCTTCATGCTCCCGACTAAACTCTCGTACCTGCAGAGGAAGAGACGGGATGAAGGAGGTTCCTGTATGAGCAGGAAGTTCTGTAACATTCACTGACCACAGATAATCAACCGTTTGTACCTCAGAGCCATTTCTTCATCTGTGACGTCTGTCTGCATCCGGCTGACCTCCTCTTCCTCTCCTTTCTCCTCCTCGTCCTTCGGATTCATCAGAGTCATCAGTTTCTGTGACACACAACAACAACAACAACAACAACAACAACCGGGTCCAGTCAGTGAGGTCACATTACACTACAACGTTTCTCTGAGCGAACCAATCAGGTTGAAGACAAACAGTAAACAGTGATAAGCTGCAGACAGCTCTGGTTCTCTCTCTTTATCCATAAACAATAACTGGTAGCTGACGTGGAGCTATCGTGCTATCGTGCTAAGCTAGTTCAGTATTACAACAGACAGTTTAACTTCCTGTCACTTCCTCTGGTTTTCTCTCTCTTCCAAAGTGCATTGTGTGTCAGTAACCATCCTCTGTAGGACGCAGTGCGCTGTACGGATGTTTACAGACGGATTACTGAAGGATCGACACCATCGATGGAGGACATTACAAACGTTCTCCAACCTGCTGGCTGCTCTACTGACACTTTATGTGATTGTCTGATGTCCCTGAACGTCACATTTCTGCAATAACAGAGCAAGACCGCTGCAGGAAGCATTAATAATAATAATAATAATAATAATAATAATAATAATAATTCACACTTACCTCCACTTCTGGATTAAAACCCTTGAACGAGATGCGTCCGTACTTCAGTTCCTCACAGGGAACAAAACTCTTCTCCTCTATGATCAGGTTCCTAAACAGGGACAAACAATAACTATTATTAGATTGTATAAAACGCCATATAAATACAGTTTGTTAGTAACTTTGGTCCCATTACACCCAAACACACAGAAACATCTGAGTTATAATTCATTACAATAATAATCCTTACTGTGCTATAAAAGCTGACATTATATTTATGCTGAAATTACCTGTGGACTCAAAAGTCTGAAACTTTAACCAGATTAACATGTACAGCTTCAACTGGCAGATTTGTGAATGGAGTCTGGTGAGGGAAGCACTGAGGCTGTTTGAATGGACACTCACTCTTTAGCTTTGAGCTCTGGCAGGTCCAGATACCAGTGTTCATCACTGATGATCCTCTTCTCATCTTCCTCCAGCTGCTTCTTCGTCTCTGCATCCAGCCCTCTCTGCATGAACTGTACCAACACACCAGACCTCGTTTAAATGTCACTAACATTAACAGTGTCAGAGGACTGGGGGAGAAACACGTTCTCATCTACAGAACCGGACTATGGTTGAATACAGCCACCAGTGGGAGTCAGGTTATTCGTTGATTTAAGAGACATTTGGTGGATCAAACTATGGCCGAATTAACACGCTTAATACATTAATTAAAAACGTTATTACTTCGACGTTCTCCAGCAGTTAGCGCCTTCAGAACAGCAGGAAAACAATTATCGTCTGATTTGTGAATGAGGTTTGGCGCGGCAGCGGGAGCTAAAGCTAGCTGAGCTAACACACGGCCGCTAGCGGCTGTTAGCTTCAGTTTACCTTCATCCGCAGCAGGTTCTTGGACAGTTTCACGGAGTCGTTCGCCATCGCTCCGAGGTCGGACGACCACTAACCCACCTATCGATACAACTATCGATACAACTATTGATACAACTATTGATACAACTATTGATACAACTATTGATCTGTGGCTGAGAGCACGAGCCGCTGGCAGCTCCACGCAGCCGCAGTGAGAACAGACAGAAGCAGTCGAACGTCGAGCAGCTTTTAGCTGTTAGCTGTTAGCAGTTAGCTGTTAGCAGTTAGCTGTTAGCTGTTAGCAGTTAGCAGTTAGCTGTTAGCAGTTAGCTGTTAGCAGTTAGCAGTTAGCTGTTAGCAGTTAGCTGATGTTCGAGGAAGCAACAACTGAAGAGTTCAGTCTGTGTGCTGGTGGAGGAACAACATTAATATAATCAGTTATATTATATTCGATTATTAAGGTAAACGAGTGAAACTGATTTCAGAATCAGTTATTGATCAGGTTAGTTATTGATCGGGTTAGTTATTGATCGGGTTAGTTATTGATCGGGTTAGTTATTGATCAGGTTAGTTATTGATCAGGTTAGTTATTGATCAGGTTAGTTATTGATACAGGGAATATGAGTCAGTGTTCATACACAGAATAAACAGATAATAAATGTTTTACTGTTACAGGATCAATAACCTTTAATAAATGTACACACAGTAACCACTGAGCCAATAACCACACACACACACACACACAGTGAGGCATGCTGGGTAATAGGCAGTTTGGGGAAGTTGCAGTTTTGTTGAAAGAGTCAGTTGATCAATCTGCAGCAACAGGACGACACACGATCTGTTTATTGATCCAGAGAACAGATACAGAGAGTGTGTGTGTGTGTGTGTGTGTGTGTGGCTGATGTTACAGTGGCACACACACACACACACACACACACACACACAGCAGGAAGCATTCAGGTGTAATAAAAACACAACTTCAGAGATTTTGGTGAAACTGGATCAATTCAATTCAATTTTATTTGTATAGCGCCAATTCATAACAGAAGTTATCTCAGGACACTTTTCAAATAGAGCAGGTCTAGACCGAACTCTTTAACATTAATTACAGAGACCCAACAGTACCACCATGAGCAAGACCTTGGAGACAAGGGCAAGGAAACACTGCCTGTTAAAAGGCAGAAACCTAGGACAGATCCTCCGGCTCTAGGTGGGTGGTCGTCTGTCTCCACCAGTTGCTGCCTTTAGCTCAGTTAGCCAGAATAGCTCACCCTGGGCTGCTAGCTAAGCTAGCTGCTATCCAATCAACATTTAACACCGCCCACATTCACCAGTTAAACCAATCAGACAGCAGTGGGTGGGATTAACTGCTGGAACTCCGCCCTGCAGGTCGGAGGTCAGGTACTCCACTGTCACCTGTTCTCAGGTGAACTCGTGGATCACTAACTCCTTCAGAGAGCGTGAGGACACCTCCCCCCTCTCAGCGTCTCTGAGGACAGTCAGCTCCTCCTGTAACTGAGCCACAGGACGTCCCAGCTGGTAGCCTAAATCCACCAGCAGCTCCAGCAGCGCCGCTCTGTAGTGTTTCTGTCCGTAGCGTCTCACTGGAGGCAGCGCTCTCTGAGCGGCTGCAAACGCCTGCTCCGGGTCGTCCAGGTCCCGGTAACAGACCGCCAGGGCAGAGAGGGTCGGTACGATCAGGGTGGGCTTCTGCCACGGCAGCAGCTTCTCCTCGGTCTCTAAGACGGTCTGCAGCTGCTCCACGGCCGGCCCAAACTGTCCCGCTCGCAGCAAACTGTGCGCCCGTTTCTGCTCGTGCTCAGTGAAGAATGTGGGGAACAGCGGTGAGTGTCGCACACAGCGGACGGCGTACAGTTTAGCCAGGTAGTCCTGCAGAGAGAGGCGGCGCTCCGAGATGAGCTCTGGGCTGAAATTCCCAGTCAGGAGTTTTCTGGGGAGAAGCACCTCCTCCAGCTCCTCGTTGAACTCCTCCAGCAGTCTGTGGTGGAAGCGTGAGAAGTCGCTGTAACGGCGCTCCACGGACACACGGCGGGAATCAAAGCTGCCAGAACGCATCAGCACGACCTCGTACACCTGCAGACAAACAGGAAGCAGCACGACCTGTCTGTTTTTACTCCATGTTCACATTAATCTTATGCTAAGCTAATAAAGCTGTTTCTCACTGTTTCCAGTATTTATGCTAAGCTAATAGCTAAAGCTGTCAGATAAATGTAGTGTGTTTCCTGATCTCACCACATATCTGGACAGACTGTGTTCGATGATTCGAGTCGATGGGATTTCAAACAGCAGCCTGACGGGTCGCTCTCTCTTCTTCGCTGCCCTCCAGTTCTGCTGCAGCTCCTTCGTGGTCAAACTGGAGCAACTCGGAGGCTCATCTGCACACAATGTTTACATATAGATTTAATATCTAAAGCAGTGAAAGGTTTTATAGACGTTTGTAGTCGTTAGCAGACTCCATTTATAAACTAACGTTAGCGAGTGTTGCCCACTGTTGGCACTGTAGGGAAGCGGGGAGAGAAGGCACTCGGGAGCATAAAGGTCACAACCTTTGACCCTCATCCTACATAGAGACACATAGAGATCAGTCCACAGACAGCAGAGGAACAAAGCTACACTACAACCTGTTCACTCTCTGCTGATCAATAATCTGATCAATAATCTGATCAATAATCTGATTATTATAGAGACACAACAGGATTCAGAACCTTCTGGAAGCTTTAAAGGAACAGTTCAACATGAGTGCGTCACAGAAGAAGAGGACTCACGTTGAGGAAGAGGTTAATACATTTATAAAAAGACATAAGTTAGAACCTGGATCCAGAGCCGTCAGGTTGGTCTCAGTCAGGTCTCCAGTGTCCCTCTCTGGTTCTGCTTCTGCCATCACAGCTGATCCCCAACGTCAAACATCAGGTCTTTAATATCCCAACAGCTCAGTGAGTCTTACTGATTCATTAGAGTAATAAACTGTCTCACCTGGAGTCCTCCAGAGGACACAATCTGACCCTGAACAGTCCAAACACAGCGTCCACTGAGACAGAGAGTGAACAGACGGAGGAGGAAGTTCTCAGCGGATGAATTTATACCAACAACAGAACAGGAAGTGAAACTGCAGCAGTCTGCTGGTAGATGGAGAGTTTGTTTTATGACTCAGGTGATATCAGCCGGGTGGTGTTTGACAAAGAGTTGAGACGGTAGCACGATGAATGTGACAGTGAATGTATAAGATACGGAATGCATCACCTGACTCATGTTGTTCAGTCTGTCACCTGCAGGTGGAGCTCTGTCTGTATACAGGATATAGACGATATAAACATCATGAGCTTGTTTTATTGAATCAATCTGATCTTTTTGGTTTGGAAACCTCTCTGTGTGTCTGGGCGGAGGTCAACAGTAAATGTGTAAAACAAAGAGGTTTGAAAACAGAACAGTTGTTGTTGTTGTTGTTGTTTGTTATTGATCTCTCTTTATGAGGCCTGATTTTTAGAGACTGGAGTTCTTTTATCGTTTATTATTTATCACGTTTGTCTGAGTTGTTTTTATGTTTTTGTCAAGAGGAATTTCTTCTACTGTAAACAAATAAATAAAGTTTTATTAAATCAAATAGATTCCCCCACTCTGATTTTATTCTTTAACGTTATTTAACTTTATTAGCACTGTACAAACACACAACTTTATTAACACTGTACAAACACACAACTTTATTAACACTGTACAAACACACAACTTTATTAACACTGTACAAACACAACTTTATTAACACTGTACAAACACACAACTTTATTAACACTGTACAAACACACAACTTTATTAACACTGTACAAACACACAACTTTATTATCACTGTACAAACACAACTTTATTAACACTGTACAAACACAACTTTATTAACACTGTACAAACACACAACTTTATTATCACTGTACAAACACACAACTTTATTATCACTGTACAGACACACAACTTTATTAACACTGTACAAACACACAACTTTATTAACACTGTACAAACACACAACTTTATTAACACTGTACAAACACAACTTTATTAACACTGTACAAACACACAACTTTATTAACACTGTACAAACACAACTTTATTATCACTGTACAAACACACAACTTTATTAACACTGTACAAACACAACTTTATTAACACTGTACAAACACACAACTTTATTAACACTGTACAAACACACAACTTTATTAACACTGTACAGACACACAACTTTATTAACACTGTACAAACACACAACTTTATTAACACTGTACAAACACACAACTTTATTAACACTGTACAAACACAACTTTATTAACACTGTACAAACACACAACTTTATTAACACTGTACAAACACACAACTTTATTAACACTGTACAAACACACAACTTTATTAACACTGTACAAACACACAACTTTATTAACACTGTACAAACACAACTTTATTTACACTGTACAAACACACAACTTTATTAACACTGTACAAACACACAACTTTATTAACACTGTACAAACACAACTTTATTATCAGTTTCCTGATGGACTACAAGTAGCTCATTGCCACTAACAGTAGCGTTAGCTGCCATTAGCTAACGTCAGCTAACTCAGGAGCCAAAGTTGGCCAGAAAAACTACAAATTTTTCTGCCATAGCTGTTTGTTGAGGGGAACTATTACATCCCTCCCCAACTGCCAGTTCTTTTGGTAAAAATGAGGAAACAGCTCTCTGCTTCCTGTTTGATGTGGACTAATGATTACTCTGCAGAAGTCTTCAGTCTGATGGTCTTGGTGTTTATGTCGGTCACATAGAGAACCAGTAGTAACTTGAGAGTGTTTCATAAGCAGTTAAATACTTCCTGTAGTAAAAGCTGAATGATGGTATCTTCTTCCTGTACGAGCCTCCTCTTCATGCTGACTGTGTCACAGGTTAATAACGTCATCCTTCCTCCTATCACAGCTCCTCATCGCTCCTGATAAATGTTACCTGGCTGCAGCCATTTACATACACTCACAAATCACTGCAGGAGCCCCCTGAATGAACTACTACAGTCTGACCTTTGACCTTCTGAATGTGCACGAGCAAGCTAGTTACATCCGATATTAAAGCTATGAAAGCTAACATTAGCAAAACGCTCACTAATTTGTTGTTAGTGTTGTGCTAACGTTAGTTAACTTAAGATTTGACTATATATTTGTTTCTTTTATCTTTTAACCATCTTCAAAATATGGTTGTCAGCAACATCTACATGGAACAAAAACGGGAAAGCGAAACCAACAGTTGCATCACAGAGGAAGTCTCGACCAAATATGGTGAATTTCAATGGAAGATATCAAGTTCAATCTCTGGAAGAGTCTCAGCAGATATTTTATTTCACCTGTTCAGCAGTCTCATCACTCAGGTTCCTCCAGTTGCTGGAGAAAATGTGGCTCTCAGGAAGCAAACCATTACCACCTGTTCTGGGCCTGTCCAATTGTAAATGCTTTCTGGCGTAAGGTCAACACAGAATGATGATATTTGGAACAAAAAATGCTTTTAATTGGGACAAACTTCTCTTTGTTTTTCTACACTCAACATCTGTAAATATCTATAGAGGAATGCTATGACATTGTTTACGAAATCTATGTAATGGAAAGAATGACCTTTTCTGTGAGACTAGAGAAAACTAGATTTGAGGAAATTTGGGGAAAGTGGAAAATGTATATTGCCCCTAAACGCCCTTCTTTTGTTTAACTGTTTGTAATTTCTCTTTTTTATTTATTTTTTGTTCTTTAAAAACAAAAATTGTAAAGATGAATCACTGTATAATTCTATCAAACTATGTTGAATGTGTTAAGTGCTGATATGTGATTCCAAATAAAGAGAAAATGAAAATAAATAAATAAATGTGGTTGTCTTTCCAACATAGATTAGCCTAGCATAGCATATCTAAGTACAGGAAAGGAGGAAGTTCTGACCAAGGCTTGCTCAACTGTGATTGGAGTGTAAAAATCTATTTAAAGTTTTAATAACTGAAGCTTTAAGTGAAGTAAACAGTAGTAGAAGTATAAAGTTGCATGAGAAGAAAAGAAAGTAAGGAACATTATTTGTACTTCAGTACTTGAGTAAATGTACTTAATTACATTCCAGCACTGCTGAGCTGCACATCCCATAATGCTCAGTGTGACGTGAACAATGTCAAACACAAAGACGTCCAGCTATCGTATGATCGCAGCCCTGTAATATAAATATGTAAATGGTCATTCGTGCCCCTGAATATTTCCTCTCCAGGTGAGCAGTGGAGCCATGAATCACCTGACACTGAATATTAATCACTGACAGTAAAATGTTCACAACTGTGGCGTCATTAAAATTCATTAAAGGTTCATATTTTCTGTCCTTATCAGTTCAGTCAGTGTGAGAGTTTATCTGTGCATCATATACAGTTTAACCTTGTCCGTGTCCCTGAATGCAGCACCAAAAGAATACTCCTCTCCTGTGGAACCAGCTTCCAGTTGTGGTTCTGGAGGCAGACACCCTTTCCACATTTAAGAGTAGGCTTAAGACAT
This sequence comes from Dicentrarchus labrax, assembly GCF_905237075.1. Classification (NCBI taxonomy): domain Eukaryota; kingdom Metazoa; phylum Chordata; class Actinopteri; family Moronidae; genus Dicentrarchus; species Dicentrarchus labrax. The sequence continues at coordinate 696,595 of NW_026136720.1, forward strand.
TCCTCTTTGATAAAGCTTATGCCGATAGGGGGGGACAAACGGGTCTGTTGTCCCGGGCCCAGGGTAGTGGGGGGTGGGGGGGCAGAACTGGGCCCTCATTAAATTATGGAATAATTATTAAAAAATTACATTAAAATAGGCCTTTTTGTGGAAAAAATATGTAATACTTGAGTTACATAAAAGCTTTTTATTTGTTTTCTTCCTAATTGTCCTTGAAGTAGTGGTCAAGAACCCCCCCACCCCCAACACAAAAATGATTTGGCCACTGATCAAAATTTGATGTTGTCATTTGATTTGAAGTTCAGTAGGCTCAAAATGTCCGGTCAGCACGAGTCCGGTGCTCAGAAAAGGAAAGAAAAGAGGAGAAGAGAAGAAGAAAATAGAGGCCTTAGAGATTTTCTAAATATTTAAGAAAAGTTGGTGACAGTGAAGCTGGAACTGGTAAAGTCAACGTAGAGCAAAGTAAGAAACAGCGCAGCCAACATTTACCAGCCTTGTAACGTAACCTAACAGGCCAGCTCTAATGTTAACGTCCATCAGCTCGTATAAAAGCCTGACACAACACGTTATCTCCGACAGAAACAGTTGAGTTTGGTAGCTCCAGCGATTTCAGCGATCCTGCATTATGGCCAACTAGAATGACCGACTCTGATAGAGTGAACCTCGTACGTGTGATGGCCAAACGAACGCCTTTCTCAGAGAGGGCAAAGGAATTGCCAGCAGATGCAGAGGGCAGGGAATTCCCAAACTATTTGACATATTCCACATCCCACAATGGAAGGGAAAAAAATGTATTAAAAAATTATTTTCCCTACCATGCTTGCTGTTCTCCCTTGAAGTAGAGAAAAAGTCAACTAGGGAAAATATATAGCATTTATTATTATATAGGGAAAAGGAGAGATCTGGGCGCGGGGGGGGGGCCATCTAATATTATCTCGTCCCGGGCCCGGGCAAGACTATCAGCTGGCCTGGTGCTGGATCAGGTGAGTCCTGAACCATCCCTTAGTTATGCTGCTATAGGCCTAGACTATCGGGGGATTTCCCATGGTGCACTGAGCTCCTCTCTTCCTCTCTCTCTCTTTCTGCACTCATTCATGTCCCATTAATGCATGTTACTAACTTCCCCGGAGTTCTTGTGCTTTCTCGTCTCGCAGGTTCTCATGATCCTGGTGGAGCCTCCTGCCATGGTCCTGCTAGATTGCCATTGCCAATACTGTTGTTGCTGTGCACCTGTCTGTCTGTCTGTCTGTCTGTCTGTCTCTCTCTCTCTCTCTCTGTCTCTCTCTCTCTTTTTTATTTGTATAGCGCCAATTCATAACAGAAGTTATCTCAGGACACTTTTCAAATAGAGCAGGTCTAGACCGAACTCTTTATAACATTATTTACAGAGACCCAACAGTACCACCATGAGCAAGACCTTGGAGACAAGGGCAAGGAAAAACTGCCTGTTAAAAGGCAGAAACCTAGGACAGATCCTTCGGCTCTAGGTGGGTGGTCGTCTGTCTCGACCAGTTGGGGTGAGAGAGAGAGAGAGACAGAGAGAGAGAGAGAGAGTGAGAGAGAGACAGACAGACAGAGAGAGAGAGAGACAGAGAGAGAGCGAGAGAGACAGAGACAGAGCGAAAGAGACAGACAGACAGTAGCACAGCAACAACAGTAACAACAACTACACTAATAGTAGTGACTGATGATGATGAACATGAAGAAGACGATGTCGACGACAACAGCAACGATGGGGGACAATGAGCAGTGATTATAGTAATAATAGTAATTGTAGTAATAATAATAATAATAATGATAACAACAATAATATCAGTGATATTGGCAATGGCAATCTAGCAGGACCATGGCAGGAGGCTCCACCAGGATCGACAAGAACCTGCGAGACGAGAAAGCACAAGAACTCCGGGGGAAGAAGTGGAGTTAGTAACATGCATTAATGGAACATGAATGAGTGCAGAAAGAGAGAGGAAGAGAGGAGCTCAGTGCACCATGGGAAATCCCCCGATAGTCTAGGCCTATAGCAGCATAACTAAGGGATGGTTCAGGACTCACCTGATCCAGCCCTAACTATAAGCTTTATCAAAGAGGAATGTCTTAAGCCTACTCTCAAATGTGGAGAGGGTGTCTGCCTCCCGAACCACAACTGGAAGCTGGTTCCACAGGAGAGGAGCTTGGTAACTGAAGGCTCTGGCTCCTGTTCTACTTTTAGAGACTATAGGAACCACAAGTAGCCCAGCATTCAGAGAACGTAGTGTTCTAGAGGGGTAATAGGGTACTATGAGCTCTTTAAGATATGAAGGGGCCTGACCATGAAGAGCTTTATAGGTGAGGAGGAGGATTGAATTAAACAACTGAAGGAATCTCCTCCTTAAATTTAGCTACAGCACTGTCAGATAGACATCTGCTGTAGGAAGTTTTGCCTAATGGCTTATAATCTAATAGTATGAATTCAAAAGTTATTAAATAATGGTCAGATAGGAAAGGATTATGTGGGAAGACTATTAAATGTTCAATATCAATGCCATATGATAGAACAAGGTCAAGAGTGTAATTAAAACAATGAGTTGGTTTATTTACACTCTGACAGAAGCCAATTGAGTCTATTAATGATATAAATGCATTACTAAGGCTGTCATTGTCAACATCCACATGAATATTAAAATCACCTACAATAATTACTTTATCTGATTTAAGGACTAAACTTGATAAAAACTCTGAGAATTCAGATATAAAATCAGAGTACGGTCCAGGAGCGCGGTACACTATAACAAATAGAACTGGCTGCAGTGTTTTCCAGTTTGGGTGAGAAAGACTAAGAACAAGGCTTTCAAATGAATTATAATTTAGTTTAGGTTTAGGGTCCATTAAAACGCTCGAATCATATATGGCTGCTACTCCACCTCCTCGGCCGTTGCCTCGAGGAATGTGAGTAGATGTTCATGTAGGTTCACCTGATCCACACAGAGACCTCCATCAGGCTTTATCATAACCTGGGACCTTTTAGCATTAGCCTCAGTCTGTTAGCGTGATATCATGGTGGTGGAGGATTTGGCAGGTCTTCGTGTTATTGAATATTTCCATTGTCGGGACAACAACAGTGATCGCTGCTGAAATGCTGACTGAGGAAAAGCCTTCTTACAAACAACGTGCAGAGGCGGCAGTTTTGATGTGAAATATGCAATCATTAGACAAGCAAGTAAGCTGCTGTCAGCGTCTGTCTGTCTTTCTGTCTGTCTGTACCATGGGTATACAGACAGACAGACCGACAGACAGACAGACACAGTGAGGACAGACAGCTGATCTGTGTTTTACACGGAATTAAAGCAGAATATGTGAATGTGTGTGCAGATGTTTCTCTCTCGAAAGGTTTGTGGAGGTTTTGTTTCAGGAATTAGTTCTCTGAGTGAGTCTGTGATGTTACAGGATACTACAGACAGTGAACTCACCACAGACACTGTCCCACTGTTATTACAGACAGTGAACTAACCACAGACTCTGTCCCACTGTTATTACAGACAGTGAACTCACCACAGACACTGTCCCACTGTTATTACAGACAGTGAACTAACCACAGACTCTGTCCCACTGTTATTACAGACAGTGAACTAACCACAGACTCTGTCCCACTGTTATTACAGACAGTGAACTCACCACAGACTCTGTCCCACTGTTATTACAGACAGTGAACTCACCACATACACTGTCCCACTGTTATTACAGACAGTGAACTCACCACAGACACTGTCCCACTGTTATTACAGACAGTGAACTAACCACAGACACTGTCCCACTGTTATTACAGACAGTGAACTCACCACAGACACTGTCCCACTGTTATTACAGACAGTGAACTCACCACAGACACTGTCCCACTGTTATTACAGACAGTGAACTCACCACAGACACTGTCCCACTGTTATTACAGACAGTGAACTCACCACAGACACTGTCCCACTGTTATTACAGACAGTGAACTAACCACAGACTCTGTCCCACTGTTATTACAGACAGTGAACTCACCACAGACACTGTCCCACTGTTATTACAGACAGTGAACTAACCACAGACATTGTCCCACTGTTATTACAGACAGTGAACTAACCACAGACTCTGTCCCACTGTTATTACAGACAGTGAACTCACCACAGACTCTGTCCCACTGTTATTACAGACAGTGAACTCACCACATACACTGTCCCACTGTTATTACAGACAGTGAACTCACCACAGACACTGTCCCACTGTTATTACAGACAGTGAACTCACCACAGACACTGTCCCACTGTTATTACAGACAGTGAACTCACCACAGACACTGTCCCACTGTTATTACAGACAGTGAACTCACCACAGACACTGTCCCACTGTTATTACAGACAGTGAACTCACCACAGACACTGTCCCACTGTTATTACAGACAGTGAACTCACCACAGACTCTGTCCCACTGTTATTACAGACAGTGAACTCACCACATACACTGTCCCACTGTAATCAACAAATCAATAGTCATAATTGATGAAAGATTCAGATAAACAGAAATCTGTATTTTTTGTTATCGACACTTAAAAACAAAGATAACGTACAGACTGACAGTGAAATTGTAAATAACAACAATTGACTTTTTACAGACATGTTTGATATATGTCAGCTGACCCTTCCTAAGCCCCGCCCCTTTCTGCTCTGTGCTCCTATCACAGTTGAGCAAGCCTCCGTCAGAACTAGCTATTTTACATCAACTGTTAGTTAGCTAGTTAGCTAACATTTTGCTAGTTAACTTAAGATATTACTACATTGCTTTTATCTTAAGTGTCCAGCCAGCTAATCTACATCAATCATTAGCTGGCTAGTTAACCAGCTAGATAGCTTCTGCTGCATAGCAGAACACTAGCTAGCTAGCAGGCGAATCTACATTAATTATTAACTATATCTCATAGCTAATGTTAGCAAGACACTAGCTAATTTGTTGTTAGCGTTTTGCTAACATTAGTTAACCTAAGATGGGACTATATATGTGTCTTTTATCTTATAACCATCTTCAAAATGTGTCAACATAGATTAGCTTAGCATATAGCGTATCTAAGAACAGGAAAGGAGGAAGTTGATTGAGGTTCTGACTGAGGCTCAACTGTGATTGGAGCACAGCTCATAAAGGGGCGGGGCTTAGGGAGGTTTAGTTGTAAAAACAGTAAAACTGTATAAAACCACAAATTTAACATTTACATATATTTTGAAACACAGAATAAAACATTGCACAATATTTATGTCTCTAAATAACTGGTCCCATCAATAAGAGGACAAACACCGGAGCTTTCTACAGTTGTCTTCTTCAGTCCTACGTGTCCTCCGCTCTGAATCTCACAGACATCGGTCATCTTCAGACCTGGTGGACTTTGGTTCCAGCGGTGAACAGAGTCTCTGCTTTTGGAAACCATCACTGGATCCCTCTGTGGTGGCTCAGGAAGTTTGACAGGACGAGTCCCAATTCCCACCGCTGATCTGTCCACAGACAGTCTGCAGTCTCTCCTACTGGGGGCGCTGTTCCACATGTGAGTCCCCATATGAACCTACAAGAGGGCAGTGATTGGTTACCAGATAACAGGACATTTTGTGATCAATTCATTTGTTTTTGGAGGGAGCATAAAGTTCCTTGTGGTCTAGTGGTAGGTTTCATCCAGGTGGATCAGGTTCAACTCCTGGTGTAAGAATCAGCATTTAGAGCAAACTATCAAATTCACTGTGTTAGTAAAGACTGACAACTAGATCAGCCCTGTGAATCTGGATGAAGCTAGCTGATAGTATTGTCTACGTTAGCTAGTTGGAAATTCACCCATGTTAGCAATCAAGCTAACGTTATCCAGCTAACAGCACAATCAGACAATATGTTCCACTAGCTTAGCAGTAATGCTAGCTTTGACTTTGGACTCTGTGTTGGACTCTGTGTTGGACTCTGTGTTGTGGACTCTGTGTTGGACTCTTTGTTGGACTCTGTGTTGTGGACTCTGTGGTGGACTCTGTGTTGGACTCTGTGTTGGACTCTGTGTTGTGGACTCTGTGTTGTGGACTCTGTGTTGGACTCTGTGTTGTGGACTCTGTGTTGTGGACTCTGTGTTGTGGACTCTGTGTTGGACTCTGTTGTGGACTCTGTGTTGTGGACTCTGTGTTGGACTCTGTGTTGGACTCTGTGTTGTGGACTCTGTGTTGTGGACTCTGTGTTGGACTCTGTGTTGTGGACTCTGTGTTGTGGACTCTGTGTTGGACTCTGTGTTGTGGACTCTGTGTTGTGGACTCTGTGTTGTGGTGGGTGTTGGTCGTTTGTAGCCGTTAGCGGACTCCATTTATAAGCTAATGTTAGCTAGTGTTGCCCACTGTTGGCACTGTAGGGAAGCGGAGAGAGAAGGCACTCGGGAGCATAAAGGTCACAACCTTTGACCCTCATCCTACATAGAGACACATAGAGATCAGTCCACAGACAGCAGAGGGACAAAGCTACACTACAACCTGTTCACTCTCTGCTGATCAATAATCTGATTATTATATAGACAGAACAGGATTCACAGTCTGACATATGGAAGCTTTAAGAAGGACAATGCTTTGTGATATTGTTAGAAGCCAATTTTGGCTTTCCACTACAGGAACCGAATGACCCATAACTAAGTTCTGCTTTGTGTTGAGTTGTGTTGACTGAGTTTTACAAACCAGAATGTTTTCGGTGTACGCCGCCAAAAAGTCATCATCAGATGCCAGAACAAACATCATCTTTTTAAACAATGTTGGGTAGGAGAGGGTAGTTCGGTTGTGGGCCTGACTGAAACACATCCTGCTTCATTGATTACTGTGTTTGATGTTGTTTATTGCTGATGAGCCATTGCATTTATTTCCCCTGAGAGTACCTGAACTTGGACTTAGTAGCACATCCTGAGCAAATTTAGTTACAGGAACTTCTCCCCAAAGCGGGGAGCAAATGGTGGAAACAAAAGCAGAATCTGTTAAGTTCCTGTAGTGGAAAAGGCCTTAAATGATAAATGTTGAACCAACCTTTAGATTCCCTTTTGTAGTAAAAGCTCGTCCACAGATGGCGCAGGCAAATGGCCTTTCCCCGGTGTGAGTCCTCTCATGGATCTGCAGAGCACTGGAGGAGGAGAAGCTCTTCCCACAGGTCTTGCAGTGGTGCTGTTTGGGCGTCCGGCAAGGTGGTACTACAGCACATAGAGGGAAAACACAGGAGCTCTGTGAATGACAAGAAGGATCCTTGCCATTCCTAAAAGAGGAGCTCAGGAAAGCAGTCAGGTCTATCTTTACAGCTTGTGAGCTAACAGAGAACTCTGCACTGTTATGGTTGTGTGCTTGCTCAGGAGTGGAGGGTTCAAAGAGATGTGCTGGGAAATCCCTCATTTGATGTGTGAGCATGTGTTGCTTGAGATTCCCCTTAGTGGAAAAGCCCCTGTTGCATATTGTGCAGATAAAGGGTCTCTCCTTGGTGTGGCTCCTGTAGTGGATATCCAAGGCGCTTTGACAGGCAAAATTCTTCCCACATATATCGCAGTAAGTGTTCTTCAGGAACCCCTTTTCTCTGAGACTGGGAATCAAGCTTGGCGAATCCTCTGCAAGGTTAAATTCTTTCAGGTCGGCAGGCGCTGTAGAATCGAGCCACGTCTGGAATGATTCATGAAGCTTGGAAGTCTTAAAATATATTGGAACTTGGTCATTAGGGTACAGAGACGGTTCAGACGTGGGGAATGTGCTACTCCACTGATTGCTTTCACCAGCCGGTTGGTTGTTTGTTTGACTGCATTCCTCATTTGATCCCTCTGGCCTCTCTGTTTTGATCCATTTGATTTTCCCATTTGGCCCATGGCAACTTGTGCTCTTGTTAGCATCAGGTAGAGATGGGGCCAAATGGATGGATGATGTGAATCTAGACAATCGATCGTCCCCATTATCGTCATTTGAAAAGTTTGTTTTGTCACCCAATCCTTCTTTAAAATCAACTGAGTATTTCCGATTTGTAAGGTCTGGATTGGGAAAGTGACCTTCCGTGTGAATGCGTACGTGTTGCTGCAGGACTACAGCATTCGTGAATTTCCTTTGGCAGATGGGGCATGAGTGCTGGACCCTAAACGGGATGGTGGCACGGTGAACAGCTTGGTGTGTCTTCAGGTTTCCTTTGGTTGTGAAAGCTCGGCAACAGAGCTTACACTTGTAGGGACGCTCCCCTGTGTGTGTCCGATAGTGCATCCTCAGGGCACTCTGACAGCTCAGTATACGGTGGCAGATGATGCACTCATTTGGATCTGACACTCGTTTTTCAGTGGCATCTAATGGCATCCGGAGTTTGGAGTCGTTAGCACGTTTTAATGAAATGAATCTGGAAAATGAGTTAGGATTGGGATAGGTGAATGGATTGGATATGACATTGATGGATTCCTCTGACAGGAAGTTAAAAGATGGTTTTAAATTTTCACTTTTAAGATTCATTGTTCTTTGTTGCCTGGTCTCAGCTGAGTCAGAGGTCTTTGTAGAAGACCTGAAGTCCATGGTTGCTGCTGAATTAAAGTAAAGATCGGCTACTTTATCCAATGACAAGGACGTACCTAAAAGAATCCCAGCATTGGTTTGGATACCGTCCAGGTGTTCAGGATAAGGGTTCATTTGGATATGCGGGTACCTCTCTTTGTGCTTCTGAAAATGAACCTTGAGGTTCCCCTGTGTGGAGAACCAGTTTCCACAGATGTTGCATTTGTACGGCCGTTCTCCGGTGTGTAACCGCAGATGAATTTCCAAGGCACCGTCGCTTCCAAAAACTTTCGCACAAAATCTGCATTTGAAGAGCAACTCTTTTGGAGAGAGTGTGGGTGCAGGGAGCTTCAGATTCTTGCATTTCCCCTGTTGGGCCAAGGCTGCGAGGGCATCCAGATCCTCCACAATCTCACTGATGTTTGGTATAGAATCTGAAGCTGTGTGCTCGCTGCAAGATGAAGGTAAGTGGGAGTTCTTGGAAGTCCTACTGATGAAACAATTATTGCTTAACATTAAAGAAGACATCTTGGTTTGGGACAGGAAGTCAGGGGAACCACAGTCCATGTGCTCGGGGACTGCTGTTGTCACAAGTTTGCTAAACCTTTGTGAGGACTCTGAGCGTGAGAGCTGCTCTTTGGCTGTAAAATGCTTGAAGTCGGTGATGTTAGCAGACTGAGCTGACAAGCATTTAGCTAAACCAGCAGCTGCAGCTAGTTGCTGAGAAAGTTGAGTGCTGAGAGCCTTGAGCTGATTGGTGGATTTTGAAGATGGCAGGTCTTTGGTGTAGTTCAGCAGGGTCTCCGGTATCTCGGCTTGGTGAGAAGCAAACAACAGCAGCTGGTGATGGATTTGATCGATCAGCTGCAGCTGGTGAATCTGTTGTATTTGCAGGGCGAGGAGCTGCTGCAGCAGAGACGAGCTGTCCGAGTGCGTCAACTGTGAAAGCTGTGCCACCGCCACTTTAGTGCTCTCTAGATTTTCAATAATGACGTTGCTCTTCATCCACGGGTTCTGGTCCACTGCGCAGCCAGGTTGAGGTGAGGATTCTGGGAAGAGTGAGGTATAAAGGGCAGTCTTACATTCAGAGCCACTGGTGCTTCCTGGGCTTTCTACACTTCTACGGCTGCTTAAACAACCTGTGAATACTGCCCTGTAGCATCTGTCCTGTGATGTGTTGGTGTTGTCTGTTTGACCCGGCCCCCCCAGCAGATCTTCATCCTCATTCACAATCAGAACTGGAGGATCAGTAGAGCAGTTTCTTTGATGTTGTTCCAGGTCTGATAGCGAACTGAACTCTGCACTGTAGCGGCTGCAGACCGCAGGAGGAGCCTCCGGACTGACAGACGCATCCTCTACAACACACAGAGGAGATTATTGTCATGATGCAGTTTTTATCATAAAACTAAAAAACCTTTAAAGGAGTAAAAAGATGTTTTATGTCCTAACAAATCATGAACACTTGTTTTTTAAAGAGCAAATAAGAATATCTTCATTTGAGATTATTCTGAAAACCGTTAAACGTCACAACCAATTTCTCACCTGACTGAACTCAAATGCAAATTACCAAAATGTTTTAATTAGGAATGAACGTCAACCTAATACATATAGATGCAGCACATATATTTAAAGATGTAACATGTAAATAATAATATAATAATCTCAACATAAAGGAAAACTACAGGTGTGTGCAGGAATGTTTAGATTATTGACTATAATTATCACATATGATAATATTATAAAGAAGATTATAAAGACCCATAAAGTAATATTTTTAAAAAACTCTGTTAATGAACATTTTTAAAGAATCAATAAAGAGTCAATAAATAAATAAACTCACCAACAGCCGGTCGGATGTGCTGAGGGTTGAGCTGCTTCCTCCGTGACATTGTTCAACTGAATGAGAGAGAGACAGAGAGAGAGACAGAGAGAGGGAGAGAGAAACAGAGACAGAGACAGAGAGAGAGACAGAGAGAGAGAGAGAGAGAGACAGAGAGAGACAGAGACAGAGAGACAGAGACAGAGAGAGTACTTCTACTTCTAGTTGCTTTTATTTATTTGCAGATGATGATAATCAAATAAAAACATAAATAAATAAGTAAACATAATTATTACTATTATCACTGTTGATAAACACAAACAAACAAACAAAAGAGATTTTACACACAAACATGTAAAAAGTTTATAAAATAAGATGTTTTCTTATAAATGAAACTGCCATGAATTTATTAATCAAACAGTTTATTAATCAATCAGTTTATTGACAGAAAATCAGTTTACTGTAGCTACAATCAGTGTGTGACATCATCCACAAAGAAACAGTCTGCTGGGTCTGTGAGGATGACGAAGATGAGGATGAAGAGCACCACCAGTGGCCGTTCAGTGAGCTGCAGTCAGCGTCCTGTTGCATCACCCTGGGCTTCAGCCAACAGAGACAAACACTGAACGCTGTAAAATAACTGACAATCATATTTAGAATAACGTTACTATCTGCAATGTTCCTATATTTTATTTGGACCGTTGGCTCCATGCTACTAACTAACTAACTAACTAACTAAAATGATTAACAATCTGACATATGGAAGCTTTGAAGAACATTTTTACAGTACAAAAAATAAAACAGCATAAACAGTTTGATTTGGATTTTTATTTAAAAAGTGTTAAAATAACAGAAAACTGTCTGAAATAGAAAAAAAACAGTTGTGCTGAAAACAGAATGAAAATAAGTTTTCTGAGACCTTCGTGAAACCTGAGCTGTAACGCTGTCAGACAGAATCAGACACTTTGAGTTTCTTGTCGTTTATCAAACAGTCAACATGGACGGAGTTCAAAGGAACGACTCAGCAGATTTACTGCTGTGTCATGTTGGAGGTGTGATGGTACAGATGTTAATAAATCAGAGTGGAAATAAAGAGATCAGGCCAGCAGCTGCAAGTTTTACGGCTCTGTCAGTATTTGATGGTCTGAGTTTACAACATGAACAGGAAACTTTCTCTACACAGAAATTAAGCTTTTAAAACTGGGTTTTATTTTCACCTGAAAACTTCAGATCAGCAACAAAGATGTGAACACCTGAAAAGACGGTGATTTGTTTAAGGACACATAGAGGATTATTTCTTTATAATAACGTAACATTGGACATCTGTTGGACGTCAGACTGCTGGTGGATCCGGATTTCACGGACAAATAAAGCTCAATGTCATCAGCATAGAAAATAAAGCTTATGATTATGTATTTTTCCAAGTGGAAACATTTAGATATAAAACAGAAGGAGACCAAGGACAGAGCCCTGAGGTACTCCACAGAAAAATCCCTTCAATCATTAGTTCAACCAAGACAAACTATTCAAAACCAAACAGACCCGTTGATTAAAAACTGAATAAAGCAGTTCCACCTTAAAAATAACGGTTTCTCCAGACAAAGGACGTTTCACTGTTAAAAGGGTTTTTTGGGGATTCAAGAAAAGATAGTTGCTTGTTGAAACAACCAACCCAAAGAGTCTTTATATATTTCCTGGCTCTGATTGATTGTTCTAGTCCCATCAGGACCACTAGGAGGAGCCAGAGGAACCTGATTCGTTCACAGATTGTCTGTCTCCTGCTCAACAGTCAGGATATAGTGAAAGATTCAGTAGTGAAATAATACATTCAGAATAAAAGCTTATCATTTTATAAAGCCCTTATCAAATATGTATTATTATCTTGGGAATAATAGTGGAACATTAGTGTGCATGTAAACGTAGTCAGTGTAAGCTTATGGTGAAAGTATTTGGGGGCTGGTGTGCGTCATATGACGTCGCTATAGTTACACCTTTTGGCCACTCCGTCAAATTGGCTTTAGAGCGGCTCGTGGGTTCTCACAGGAAACAGAAACACAACAATTCTTATTTCAGGTGATTTTATGGTAATGTAAACAGTATTATTATATATTATCTTCCAGTTCTAGGGTATAGTTTACCCTCCTCTGCCTCAGTGTGACCCACTGCACCTTTAAATCAACCAGGTGTCTGTATGAACACTGGATGATAATCTGAAGTTAATACGAAGCTCTGACACATTTGTGACAGTTTCAGATGATCAGAAACTGGGCGACTAATATTTATTCAGATTGTCCAGTTTTATAATACAGTAAACAAACTGTAATGATTTAATTGCTCAGGTAATGTCGTTGTTGTTGTTGTTGTTGTTGTTGTTGTGCATTACACAGTAATAAAAAGCATTCAGATTAACCAACAGAAGCATCTAGTGGCCACACACAGAATCACTTTAAACATTTTATTTATTCCATCAAGAAAGTCTAATAAAAGTAAAGTTTGTTGGATGTAAACAGACAGATACAATGAGTACAAAATAAAGGCACTTAACTTACATCACCTCCATAAAATATCTTCTCTTTTTATACAAATATTTACACTCCTCATCCCGACGGTGGTCGGCGAGTTAAAACTCAAACAGTTTCAGTCTGCTGGTGTAACATCAACGTGGAGCCCTTTAACTGACACCTCTCATTAAAAACAACCAGGGAGCAGTTTTACATGATCAAGTGTTTTTGAAATGAAACTTTTTGTAAACTAACGGTGAAATAGAACTTAAATCATATTTGTCATTAGTATAAAGATAGAAAACACACATACAAGAAGAACACGTAAAAATAAAGCTGCTGCTTCATCACACCTTCTCTTCAGTGACTTCATGGGAAACAGACAATAAATGGATGGAATGAACATAATACTAACGCTTCCTTCTCTTCCTACAGAACGCAGTGATGATCCATCGCCACCTTTTCATTGATTATTGATCCAACCCTGCCCCCGCCTTATAGCTTAATCTGAGTCTCAGTTGATGGACTGAGACTACGTCCATTAACAGTAGCTGTAAGCAGCTCCTG
>NW_026136720.1:715000-720000 GCF_905237075.1 Dicentrarchus labrax
CACAGACACACAGACAGACAGACACAGACACACACACATTGATCAACATCACTGTAAGTTAATACATAAAACAGACACACATTCTGATTCAGACTGTATTGATACCTTGTAGAAGTGATAGGCTGTATTGATACCTTGTAGAAGTGATAGGCTGTATTGATACCTTGTAGAAGTGATAGACTGTATTGATACCTTGTAGAAGTGATAGGCTGTATTGATAGGCTGTATTGATACCTTGTAGAAGTGATAGACTGTATTGATACCTTGTAGAAGTGATAGGCGGGGAGCTGGAAGATGCCGATCAGGTTGGGGAAGTCTCCTGGAGGTCTGTAGGAGAAGATGACGATCTCCAGACAGCAGGCCAGCAGGGAGCGATGGAAGACGTCCTGCTCCAGAATACACTGAAACACAGATACAGTGTCAGCAAGAGGACTACAGACCTTCAGTCTCTGTTAAAGTCTGTCCAGAGGAAACAGTCACACATAGAAGAAAATACTCACCGACAGGTCAGCGTCTCCCAGGATCATCTTTTCTCTCTCAATGATGGACTCCAGGATCCTGTAGTAGAGCGCCTCCGCCAGGTGGAAGTATTTCACTGCCATATCTGATAAATAAGGTTTATTTAGGCAGTGAGAGAGAGAAGCTATCTATCACATGAAGGTTTCTGTTCATGGGTTTGTGTGTGCGTACCTCTCCCCATCCCCCTGTTCTCTGCCCCGCTGCCCTCGAAATGTTGAGAGAAAAGCTCAAACATGTCCTTCAGGCGCTTGCTGATGACATCACTGGGGTCTCTGGCACAGTTCCTGCAGGGATACAGTTTGTGTCGTTACACTGCAGAAGACTGAGCACTGACATTACCACACTGTAAAATATACTCCATTAGAAAGTTTCAGCAGTAAAGGTACAGAACTATTTACTTTTGTTATTGATATATACGGACAATGATGTAATGGACGTCATGTCGTCCATGTTTTGTGTAACTTATGTTCGTGTGTTTTTGGAATTCAAGGACTGTACGACACACGTCTTTCCCCCATGACTGGATCCAGAGACGTACCTGAGAGTTTCTGTTAGCTTAGCGCTCGGCCCCTGTTTGGTTCCTGACAGCAGGGTGTGGAGTCGTCCGACACTCTTCATGGCGGATGAGACCGGGGACGCCAAACGGTTCTCCTGAACGTACTTCCTGCCTGTCAGAGGCGTGGAGACCTTCAGAGCTGAGGCCTGGCGACAGGAGAGGTTGGTTATTTGATATTTTTGGATCAGCAGTGAGTGAACGGGCTGTAGCGTAGTGTTTATCGTCTCACAGTGAGGCTGGTGTGGAGCCTGTAGGTGGCGCTGTCCTGGTTCTCCACACCTTCACACAGGCAGGGCCCCGGGGTACCGATGTCCTCGCTCGCTCCCTCCCCGGTGAAGATCCTCTCGTCCAGACTGCCGGTGGCCAGAATGTGTTCCTCATACACCCGACTGAGAGATAAACTGGACACAGAACAGGAAGCAGAGCGGGAATAAGCTGCTGATCTCATGGTGTTTCATTATAAACACGGTCTGTAGGACGACACTCACAAACTGTCTCCAAAGTTCATGGGATCCAGAAAGCCGGTCAGACCGTCCTCTTTTCCTCTGAGGATCTGTGGGAGAGAGAGAGAGAGGACGTTTACTACGTCAGTTCGACTGTTGATGTATTTACAGTGTAAGCTCTGTTAGCTTTGGTGGCCCCCCTCCTCTGATTACAGGAAGTTAACTCTGGTTTATAGAAACGTCCCCGACTGTCCACTCTGTGTCAGCGCTTGACTCTCAGGGTTCAGGATGATTTACAGCAGCAGATAAAATACAGATTTCCCTAAATGTGCTAATAATTACCAGAACATTACCAGCAGCACTGGTGACTTTACAATCATATAATTCAGTTAACAGGTCTATGGTTTTAGGGTGGAGGACCTCTTTAATGTCGGTGTAACCAGTGTGTGAACGATTAAAACGACCACAGTACAAATGGACTGATGTATGAGTCTTAGAGAGAACCAGATACTGAAGCAGTCTCACCCTCTTGTGGAAGAGTTTCTTGATAAAAGGTTTCCAGAAGTGTTCTTTGACTCCTTTGGCCTCCAGAACCAGTCCGTCGTGCAGCTCACACAGCTGCTCTATGAAGCAGTACGGACCCGGGGCCGGTCTGTAGTCTTTACTGCTGAAGTCCTCTGGTAGACCTGGAGGACAGCAGACAGAAATATCATTATAACATAAAGCTCAATCACATCAACCAGGACTGAAATCTGAACGACTGATCCTTTAACTTCTGACTGTCTCTGACTGAATGACCCCATTTTGTCTGTCTGTGTTTTTATCTTTAATAACTCATGTTTATTTATTCAACCTTTAACTTTAACTGTACTTTCTCCTGTTGAGGCCTGTAAAGTGCCCCCCCAGGAGGTTTCATGTGGTCTTCAATCCCCTGCCTGTATATTGGTGGTTGTGTTTGAGAAGTTAGTTTCCTGTGTGAATGCAGTTTGACGTGGTGTCATTTTTCATGTTCAGGCTGGCAGAGCAGTTTCCTGGGGGGGGGCAGAGGAAACACCAGGTGTCAACAGGAAGAGGGGGGGCAGTGCTGCAGGGTTTTCTGGGAGACTGCTGGTTGGAATTAGTTGAGCAGCAAGAGCGTAGCTTTAGATTTATTTTCTGTGTTTGATTTAGTGATTAACAGACTTCCTGTGATCCACAACACTTTATTATTCTTCATGTTCTTTAAACGTCTGTGTGGATCCAAATATAATAACTGATGTTTCTGTTCTTAACATTAGCATCATCTTTTAATCTTGAACTTTAATTAATATAAAAGCTGCTTTATAATGTGATTGATTAATGTCATCCTAATCCATACTCTGGATATTTCTATTCAACTCCAGCTGTAACATTTACACTTTATCTCATAAGTTTAGATTTTTTTAAACTTTCACTCTGCAACCTTATGTTGTATAATGAGTCTATCTGAACATTTGGATCCATATATCTGTATATATTAATCACATGTGGGCCGTTCTGTTCCTCAACCTTGCAGTGGTACCTCTGAAGTTGGGGTTGAGCAGGTCTTTCCTGGCGTTGCACAGCAGAGCGTTGGTGAAGACGAGGTCGAGAGCACACAGCAGCAGATGATACGAGTTCACCAGGTCGTCGCTGATCATCGGGAAGTTCCCTGAACGAGAGAGAGAGAAACACGTCAGAGCACGACGGCATGAGTACTGCCAAATCCACCAGGCAGGTTTCAACTAGACTCAGATATCAGATTCACAGTGTGGGGATACACTCTCCTCCTCAGTACTGCTTCCTTTGAGCAAGGCACCACAGAGCTGCTCATCTTTTTATACATTGTTACAGTGAAGATATCAGTGATAGCCGGTGTCGACAAACTGAATGTCTCCTTTAAAGACAGGACCTCTGACCTTTAGCATGGACGAACAAAACCCAGCAGAAGTTGAAGACCTCGCTCACAGTGCAGGGATGGCGTCTGGAGACAAAAACAAATATATTGTTTACACATCGTTTATGTATTATAGTAATATAAACTCTAAACAACCGACACAGAGTCCAAAGTCAAAGCTAACAACACTTGTGGAACGTATTGTCTGATATTGTAGCTAGCTTCCCCCGGGGCTGATCTGGCTGGCTAACATTATCGGTAGCGTAATAATATCTGAGTGTATATGTTATTTGGCTAACGTTAGCTTCCCCAGCTAACATGATCATGATACTAACTTATGTATTCTGACAAACGGTGTTGATTATAGTCAACAACTAGAAAATTCCTGACGAGATTTTGAGGTTGCCTGGCTCTGGCCCATACATTACTGACACTGCCGAGTAGTTTACAGTATATGACCTCTACCATTGCTCAGGTATGTGACAGATGAGTGTGTTCTTCTCCCACTGAAATAGTGAGGCCGGTAACGAGTTAATGTTAATGTATTCTGCCCTAAAAAAGCATAACCACAGTAACTACACTAACAGTGAAACTGAGAAAAATGGCTTTAAGTTTTTTGACTGGCTGACTAGAATGGTGGTTATATGCATTATTATTATGTGTATTACCATAAACAGATATGTAGGTAGTGAAAATCACGACTGCAGTTACAACAGTCTGAGTGTCTTCTTCCTCACAAAATAAATCTAACTTGATGTTTTATTACATTACTAAATCTGTATTACTTGTGTCATGTGTAACAAGTTGAAATAGATGGCTAATTAAGAATTTCAGTGTCTTTTGTGACGTTTAATTAGCACAGGAATGACCAAAAAACGACCGAAATAAAAACCGAAAAGACCGTGAGCGTCGTCATCTTGTTGACTATAGGACTGCTGAGTTTCAGTGGCTAAAGTTAAAAAATGTGACCTCGGGAGATTGAGGAAGGAGAGGTTCAACAAGCTCCTTTAAAGAAAAAGATTAGATGGGGCAGTGAGAGGGTGGTGCTGGCGCATCAGCGCGTTTCCCGCCAAAACTATTTGTCTGACAGGTTCAGCAGTGGTATCACGGCGACCCCAACGGATTTACCTACGTTTCTATCTATAAATTATTTCTGTACAGTGACATTTGTGGCCTTGAGAGCAGTTTACAAATTTATTTTTTGACAAATTTTTTTTTTATACTGTTGGTAATACTGTAACTATGATTGACTCAATCACAATCACAATCAATCAATCTCAGTCAATTAGTAATTAATTACAATCAATTAAAACAGTAGTAAAGTAACTACAGTTAAAACAAGTAGTCTGTTGTCAATATAACAGTAATAACAACATATTATATATAATATATATAATATTAAAATATATTAAAATTAAAATAGATAAAACTGTAAGTGTGTGTGTGTATTAAAAAACAACAACAACAAAAACAACTACAACTAAAACAATAAATTATTTTATATACTTTATCTCTCTCTACACTCTAGCTGTGAATGTCTACCAATACACACCCATTCATTTTTTTGGCCTGGTTTTTGGCGATTTAT
>NW_026136720.1:725000-750000 GCF_905237075.1 Dicentrarchus labrax
TTCCCGGACCGACTGAGCCCAAATGGCGGCTGGATGTGACCAGTAAGAGCAGCGACGGGCAGAATAAACCGAGTTTGAGCGGCGGTTTGCTTCGCGTTGTTGCGGCGCTGTGAGGTCCAGTGTGGACATTTAAATGTCCTTTGACTGACAGCTGCTACGACGCGTAGCCGTTACGTACGTACGTACGGCCGCGAGCGACAGCGGGACGTCATTTCAGTACGTAAGTGACGTAGAGAATAGCGTATCTCACCCAGCCCACTAAACGTACGTAACCGCCGTCAAACATGACACTACTACTTCCGGTTGTTTTTGTTTTGGATTCGGACGTGTGTCAGAACCTCCTTCTGAAAACCGCTAAAAATAAATACAATTGTGTTTATTACAAACTACGATGGTTACAGTATCGTTAATACTGATTTATACACTTATTTAGGTCTGAATTCCTCCTTCGGCTATAAATTATACTGACTTCCGCCGACAGTTATCTGTAATCTGTCCTTATTACAGTAATGCAGTCTGTCTAAACACTGTATTACAGGTTACATTACAATATTCAAAGTACACACGTTTTAGTATCATCAGAGCAGTTTTTGGATATATCAGTGTTACATTTCTCTGTTTCAGAACCTCCATCTGAAAACGATTAGAAATATCTTAATTCCACTGATCAGCTTCTGTCCTTGTCCATGTGACTGTTCTGAAAAGGTGCAAGTTAAAGACTGTAGTAGTTAACATAGTAAACTCATTTTATTAGTTAACATAGTAAACTCATTTCTTTATAGTTTCAACTGCGGTCGGATACAGAATGAATCTGTTAAAGGAAAAATAAAAGTTGTCCTATTCAAGTTGTGAGAAGCTCTGACGGGAATATTGGCTATTTTTATTTTAGCACATTCAGAATGTTTGTACATAAAAACAGAGACTGCGTAATACGTCCATCAGCACACATTGATAGAAATATACAATACACAGTTTATATTTACAAATATACAATATATAGAAGTTTATATTTACAAATATACAATATAAAGAAGTTTATATTCACAAATATACAATATATAGAAGTTTATATTTACAAATATACAATATATAGAAGTTTATATTTACAAATATACAATATAAAGAAGTTTATATTTACAAATATACAATATATAGAAGTTTATATTTACAAATATACAATATATAGAAGTTTATATTTACAAATATACAATATATAGAAGTTTATATTTACAAATATACAATATAAAGAAGTTTATGTAACTGGATGAAATGCAGTGTTTTTCTTTGGAATTTGTTGTTTGAAGAGGCTTCAGTTAATCAGTATAATGATCAATATAATGATCAGTATAATGATCAGTATAATAATCAGTATAGAGTTCAGTACTACAGTATAATAATCAGTATATTGATCAGTATATTGATCAGTATATTGATCAGTACTGCAGTATAGTCAGCAGGTTGTAAGTGATGGTGTCTCTGATGACCTCGGCGGTGCAGTACGTGTCTCCGTCGTACGGTTCCGTCTCAGGTTGTCTCAGGTAACTTCCAGAAGGATCCGTCTCTGCATTCCACTCGGGGAGGAAACTGTCTCCGCGGGTCTCGCAGATGTTGTGCAGGACGCAGCACGCGGCGACCACTCGGGGCATCATGGAGACGTCGATGTCGCTTTTCTTCAGCAAACACCGCCAGCGTCCTTTCAGCCGCGCGAAGGCGTCGTCCACCACGGAGCGGGCGGAGGCCAGGGTGTAGGAGAAGCGGCGCTGCTCGGGGGACAGCTGGTGCTCCGGGCTGTAACCTTTCATCAGCCACGGCTTCAGAGGGAACGATGCGTCGCCGATGAGGTGGACGGGGATTTCCACTCCGTCAGACACCAGGGACTTCTGAAAGACAGACACAGCAGGGTTTCTGATAACAATACATCGGTTATATAATATTCAGCATTATGGCTGATTAAGGAACTAATGAGCTGGTTCATCTACAGCATCATCTTCAACCTGCAGAGGAAGATTCACTGATGAGCTGACACTGACTGTAACAGCTTCTTAAATAATTATATTTGAGTGAAATATTGTTCTTTACAACTTTTGTTATATAATAATAATAATACTTTCATTATCTTACATCTGTAACTGAATATATCTGAATAATTAATAATGATGAGACTCAGTAGAACTATTGAATAGACAAATTACTTTGAACAACCGTAGGAACCTTTAATCTCCGGTGCACCGACCTCTCTGGGGAACAGGTATCCGTCCGGGCGGTCCTCTGCCTTCAGGTACAGGTCTGAGCTGGAGAGCACGGAGGCGCTGCTGGTGCTTCCGGGCCAACCGGCGTAGACGTCCGTGAAACTGAGATGGACAGAAGACACACGTTAAGAGACGGAGGACGCTGTCTGGGGTTCAGTATCTGGCCTAAGGACACCGCCCTCTGATTACTCACCACAGGTTGTGGTCCACCACCGCCTGCAGGATCACGGAGTGCCAGCCCCTCTTGTTGATGTAGTGGTCGGGGTTTTCTCTGGGGGGGGCGATGGGGATGTGGGTCCCGCCAATGGCCCCCACACACTGCGGGTAGCAGCGGTCCTTATATGGAAAGCCAAAAAGGTCAAAAGTCCTCACTATCAAACGTCAGTGCTCTGAGTCAGTCCTCCTGTCTCACTCTCTGCTAACCTTTCTACAACCAGAGTAACATCAGAGTAACATCAGAGTAACATCAGAGTAACGTCAGAGTAACATCAGAGTAACATCAGAGTAACGTCAGAGTAACGTCAGAGTAACGACAGAGTAACGTCAGAGTAACGACAGAGTAACGTCAGAGTAACGTCAGAGTAACGTCAGAGTAACGACAGAGTAACGTCAGAGTAACGTCAGAGTAACATCAGAGTAACATCAGAGTAACGATAGAGTAACGATAGAGTAACGTCAGAGTAACATCAGAGTCACGTCAGAGTAACGATAGAGTAACATCAGAGTAACGACAGAGTAACATCAGAGTAACATCAGAGTAACATCAGAGTAACGATAGAGTAACGATAGAGTAACATCAGAGTAACATCAGAGTAACATCAGAGTAACGTCAGAGTCACGTCAGAGTAACGATAGAGTAACATCAGAGTAACGACAGAGTAACATCAGAGTAACATCAGAGTAACGTCAGAGTAACATCAGAGTAACGACAGAGTAACGATAGAGTAACATCAGAGTAACATCAGAGTAACATCAGAGTAACGTCAGAGTCACGTCAGAGTAACGATAGAGTAACATCAGAGTAACGACAGAGTAACATCAGAGTAACATCAGAGTAACGACAGAGTAACATCAGAGTAACGACAGAGTAACATCAGAGTAACACGACAGAGTAACATCAGAGTAACGACAGAGTAACATCAGAGTAACGACAGAGTAACGATAGAGTAACATCAGAGTAACATCAGAGTAACATCAGAGTAACGACAGAGTAACATCAGAGTAACGACATAACGACAGAGTAAATGAAAAGAGTAACATCAGAGTAACGACAGAGTAACATCAGAGTAACATCAGAGTAACATCAGAGTAACATCAGAGTAACGATAGAGTAACGATAGAGTAACATCAGAGTAACATCAGAGTAACATCAGAGTAACGACAGAGTAACATCAGAGTAACATCAGAGTAACATCAGAGTAACGATAGAGTAACGATAGAGTAACATCAGAGTAACATCAGAGTAACATCAGAGTAACATCAGAGTCACGTCAGAGTAACGATAGAGTAACATCAGAGTAACGACAAGAGGTAACATCAGAGTAACATCAGAGTAACGACAGAGTAACATCAGAGTAACGACAGAGTAACGATAGAGTAACATCAGAGTAACATCAGAGTAACATCAGAGTAACGACAGAGTAACATCAGAGTAACGACAGAGTAACATCAGAGTAACATCAGAGTAACATCAGAGTAACATCAGAGTAACATCAGAGTAACGTCAGAGTAACATCAGAGTAACGACAGAGTAACATCAGAGTAACATCAGAGTAACGATAGAGTAACATCAGAGTAACGTCAGAGTAACGTTAGAGTAACGTCAGAGTAACGATAGAGTAGAAACAGACAGGTAGACACACTCAGGTAGAAACAGACAGGTAGAAACACTCAGGTAGACACATAAATATATTATAAATATAAATATAAATATATATTGAATATATATTGAACCTTTTTTAAATTATAATAATAATAATTATAAATCTGATTAGAGGATGAATTTTGACCCTGTTGGCCTTCCGTACCTTGAAGGCCCTCAGGGTCCGGTCCAGTCTCGGGCCCCTCGGCAGGGTCACGCAGCGCGGGTAGAGCCGGTCCACGATGGCTGACGTCACCTGACGGACCACCACGCAGACGGTCGCGACCCCGACCCCGAACAGAGCTGCGATGGACCGGTACCGGTACTCTCCGGACCGGGAGAACCACCACAGGGTGAGGGCCAGCCTGCGGCGCGGTTCGATGGGGGCCCGGTAGTTGGTCCTGCGCCGTTTGATCGCGGGTCCGATCCGGTCCAGCAGGTAGTCGAAGGTCGCTCGTGAGACCCGGAACTGGGCCTTCCACTCCTCTTCGTCGAACGAGTCCGCCAGAGTCCAGAAGGTCTGCCCGGGCCCGCGGTTCCGGACCCAGACGGGTCTGTTGGTGGACGTGATGAGACTGAGGACGGAGGCGAGGGAGGACAGCAGGAACGCCCTCCTCCTCCTCCGGTACCGTCGCATTCTCCGGTTCCGGTCCAGCAGCTCGCGGACCCTCGTGCGCCTCAGCAGGTCCGCCTGGAGCCGGTACAGCTCCAGGACCCGGTCCCCGAGCCCCGGGCCCACATTCAGGTTTACAACTGAGGACAGAACCGCAGCCTCCCGGCGCGACGCCATTTTAACTGCAGGTAAACAAACGGGACGGTGCACACTGATGACGTCAACATGTTTTTGTTTTTATCTGTTGACGTCATTATTCATTTATTATTATTATTATTATTATTATTATACACGGTTTAATAATGAAATTAAAGTTTGTAATTTCTTCATGAAAAAGGTCCTAAAATTCATAAAATAACATAAAAAAATAAATTAGAATTAACCAGTAACAATATATATAATAACAATATATATAATAACAATATATATAATAACAATGTATATAATAACAATATATATAATAACAATATATATAATAACAATATATATAATAACAATATATATAATAACAATGTATATAATAACAATATATATAATAACAATATATATAATAACAATGTATATAATAACAATGTATATATTAATATATATAATAACAATATATATAATAACAATGTATATATTAACAATATATATAATAACAATATATATAATAACACAATATATATAATAACAATATATATAATAACAATATATATAATAACAATGTATATATTAACAATGTATATAATAACAATGTATATATTAACAATATATATAATAACAATATATATAATAACAATATATATAATAACAATGTATATATTAACAATATATATAATAACAATATATATAATAACAATGTATATAATAACATTGTATATAATAACATTGTATATAATAACAATGTATATATTAACAATATATATAATAACAATATCTATAATAACAATGTATATAATAACAATGTATATATTAACAATGTATATAATAACAATGTATATATTAACAATGTATATAATAATAATATAAAATAACAATATATATAATAACAATGTATATATAAACAATATATATATAATAACAATGTATATATTAACAATATATATAATAACAATATATATAATAACAATGTATATATTAACAATATATATATATAATAATAATAATAATATATATAATAACAGTATATATTAACAATGTATATATTAACAATATATATATATAACAATGAATATATTAACAATATATATATAATAACAATATATATAATAACAATGTATATATTAACAATATATATAATAATAATATATATAATAACAATATATATAATAACAATGTATATAATAACAGTTTATATAATAACAGTTTATATAATAACAATATATATCCAATCCAACTTTATTTGTTAAGCACTTTAAAAAATAACAATGTATATATTAACAATATATATATAATAACAATGTATATATTAACAATATATATATAATAACAATGTATATATTAACAATATATATATAATAATAATATATATAATAACAATATATATAATATCAATATATATATTAACAATATATATATAATAACAATGTATATATTAACAATATATATATAATAACAATGTATATATTAACAATATATATAATAACAATGTATATAATAACAGTTTATACAATAACAGTTTATATAATAACAATATATATAATAACAATATATATAATAACAGTTGATATGAAAACAATATATATAATAATATTAATATATATAATAATTGTCTTTTATTTCCTGTTATTGTCTGTTATTCTCTGTTATTGTCTGTTATTGTCTGTTATTCTCTGTTATTGTCTGTTATTTTCTGTTATTGTCTGTTGTTGTCTTTTATTTCCTGTTATTGTCTGTTATTTCCTGTTATTGTCTGTTATTGTCTGTTATTGTCTGTTATTTCCTGTTATTGTCTGTTATTTCCTGTTATTGTCTGTTATTGTCTGTTATTGTCTGTTATTTCCTGTTACTGTCTGTTATTCTCTGTTATTCTCTGTTATTGTCTGTTATTTCCTGTTATTTTCTGTTATTGTCTTTTATTTCCTGTTATTGTCTGTTATTTCCTGTTATTGTCTGTTGTTGTCTTTTATTTCCTGTTATTGTCTGTTATTTTCTGTTATTGTCTGTTGTTGTCTTTTATTTCCTGTTATTTCCTGTTATTTTCTGTTATTGTCTGTTATTTCCTGTTATTGTCTGTTATTTCCTGTTATTGTCTGTTGTTGTCTTTTATTTCCTGTTATTGTCTGTTATTTTCTGTTATTGTCTGTTATTTCCTGTTATTATCTGTTATTTCCTGTTATTGTCTGTTATTGTCTGTTATTTCCTGTTATTTTCTGTAATTGTCTGTTACTTTCTGTTATTGTCTGTTACTTTCTGTTATTGTCTGTTATTTCCTGTTATTTCCTGTTATTGTCTGTTATTTTCTGTTATTTCCTGTTACTGTCTGTTATTGTCTGTTATTGTCTGTTATTTCCTGTTATTTTCTATTATTGTCTGTTATTGTCTTTTATTTCCTGTTATTGTCTGTTATTTCCTTTTATTGTCTGTTTTTTACTGTTATTGTCTGTTATTGTCTGTTATTGTCTGTTATTTTCTGTTATTTCCTGTTACTGTCTGTTATTTCCTGTTATTTACTTTTATTGTCTGTTTTTTACTGTTATTGTCTGTTATTTTCGGTTGTTTCCTGTTACTGTCTGTTATTTCCTGTTATTTCCTTTTATTGTCTGTTATTATCTGTTATTTTCTGTTATTTTCTGTTATTGTCTGTTATTTCCTGTTATTTTCTGTTGTTGTCTTTTATTTCCTGTTATTGTCTGTTATTTTCTGTTATTGTCTGTTATTTCCTGTTATTGTCTGTTATTTCCTGTTATTGTCTGTTATTGTCTTTTACTGTCTGTTATTCTCTGTTATTCTCTGTTATTGTCTGTTATTTCCTGTTATTGTCTGTTATTGTCTTTTATTTCCTGTTATTGTCTGTTATTTCCTGTTATTGTCTGTTGTTGTCTTTTATTTCCTGTTATTGTCTGTAATTTTCTGTTATTGTCTGTTATTGTCTCTTATTGTCTGTTATATCCTGTTATTGTCTGTTATTTCCTGTTATTGTCTGTTGTTGTCTTTTATTTCCTGTTATTTCCTGTTATTTTCTGTTATTGTCTGTTATTTCCTGTTATTTTCTGTTATTGTCTGTTATTTCCTGTTATTTTCTTTTATTGTCTGTTCTTGTCTTTCATTTCCTGTTATTGTCTGTTATTGTCTGTTATTGTCTGTTATTTACTGTTATTGTCTGTTTTGTCTTTTATTGTCTTTTATTTCCTGTTACTGTCTGTTATTATCTGTTATTTCCTGTTACTGTCTGTTATTGTCTGTTATTTCCTTTTATTGTCTGTTATTTCCTGTTATTTCCTGTTATTGTCTGTTATTGTCTGTTATTTCCTGTCATTGTCTGTTATTGTCTCTTTCAATTCAATTCAATTCAATTCAATTTTATTTGTATAGCGTCAATTCATAACAGAAGTTATCTCAGGACACTTTTCAAATAGAGCAGGTCTAGACCGAACTCTTTAACATTAATTACAGAGACCCAACAGTACCACCATGAGCAAGACCTTGGAGACAAGGGCAAGGAAAAACTGCCTGTTAAAAGGCAGAAACCTAGGACAGATCCTCCGGCTCTAGGTGGGTGGTCGTCTGTCTCGACCAGTTGGGGTGAGAGAGAGAGAGAGAGACAGAGAGAGAGACAGACAGACAGACAGACAGGTGCACAGCAACAACAGTATTGGCAATGGCAGTCAAGCAGGACCATGGCAGGAGGCTCCACCAGGATCCATGAGAACCTGCGAGACGAGAAAGCACAAGAACTCCGGGGAAGAAGTGGAGTTAGTAACATGCATTAATGGAACATGAATGAGTGCAGAAAGAGAGAGGAAGAGACTAGCTCAGTGCACCATGGGAAATCCCCCGATAGTCTAGGCCTATAGCAGCATAACTAAGGGATGGTTCAGGACTCACCTGATCCAGCCCTAACTATAAGCTTTATCAAAGAGGAATGTCTTAAGCCTACTCTTGAATGTGGTGAGGGTGTCTGCCTCCCAAACCACAACTGGAAGCTGGTTCCACAGGAGAGGAGCTTGGTAACTGAAGGCTCTGGCTCCTGTTCTACTTTTAGAGACTATAGGAACCACAAGTAGCCCAGCATTCAGAGAACGTAGTGTTCTAGTGGGGCAATAGGGTACTATGAGCTCTTTAAGATATGAAGGGGCCTGACCATGAAGAGCTTTATAGGTGAGGAGGAGGATTTTAAATTCAATTCTACATTTTACAGGGAGCCAGTGCAGAGAAGCTAGTACAGGAGAGATGTGATCTCTTTTTCTAGTTCCTGTCAGTACTCGTGCTGCAGCGTTCTGAATTAATTGGAGCGTTTTAATGGACTTATTGGGGCAACCTGATAATAAAGAGTTGCAGTAATCCAGCCTTGAAGTAACAAATGCATGGATTAGTTTTTCTGCATCTGTCTGTGATAGTATGTGTCTAATTTTTCTAATATTACGTAAATGAAAGAAGGCAGTCCTAGAGGTCTGCTTTATGTGGGAGTTAAATGACAAATCCTGATCAAAGATAACTCCAAGATTCCTGACAGTGGTGCTAGAGGCCAAGTTAATGCCATCTAGAGTGACTATATCTTTAGACAGTGAGTCTCTAAGGTTTTTGGGGCCAAGAACAAGAATTTCGTTTTTTTCTGAGTTTAACATCAGAAAATTGCAGGTCATCCAGGACTTTATGTCCTTAAGACATGTTTGTAATTTAGATAATTGATTAATTTCATTGGGCTTGATTGATTGATATTACTGCGTATCATCTGCATAACAGTGAAAGTTAATGGAGTGATTCCTAATAATGTTGCCTAAAGGGAGCATATATAAAGTAAATAGTATTGGTCCAAGTACAGAACCTTGTGGAACTCCATGACTTACTGTAGTATTTATTGAAGATTCATCGTTAACATGTACAAACTGCGAGCGATCTGATAAATATGACTTAAACCAGCTTAGTGCGGTTCCTTTAATGCCAATTTGATGCTCAAGTCTCTGTAAAAGAATATTATTGTCAGTGGTGTCAAATGCAGCACTAAGATCTAATAATACAAGTACAGAGACAAGTCCATTGTCAGAAGCAGTCAGAAGGTCATTATTAACTTTAACCAGAGCTGTCTCTGTGCTGTGATGAACTCTAAATCCTGACTGAAAATCCTCAAATAAACTATTGTTATGTAGAAAGTCACACAACTCTTTGGCGACTACTTTCTCCAGAATCTTAGAGAGGAACGGGAGGTTAGAAATCGGTCTATAGTTGGCTAAAACCCCTGGGTCAAGAGTGGACTTTTTAAGAAGGGGTTTAATTACAGCTACTTTAAAGGACTGTGGTACATATCCTGATAATAAAGAAAGATTAATCATATCCAGTAAAGAAGTGCCAATTAAGGGAACAACTTCTTTAAGCAGCCTAGTTGGGATCGGGTCTAATAGACAGGTTGATGGCTTCGATGAAGAAATGATTGAAGTTAACTGATGAAGATCGATAGCAGAAAAACAGTCTAAATATATATCTAAGTTTACATTGACAGTTATTGTCTCTTATTGTCTCTTATTGTCTGTTATTTTCTGTTATTTACTGTTATTGTCTGTTATTGTCTGCTATTGTCTGTTATTTCCTGTTATTGTCTGTTATTTCCTGTTATTTCCTGTTATTGTCTGTTATTTCCTGTTATTTCCTGTTATTGTCTGTTATTTCCTGTTATTTCCTGTTATTGTCTGTTATTTCCTGTTATTTCCTTTTATTTCCTGTTATTGTCTGTTTCTTTGCTCTCAGCTGCAGGAAGATTACAGATTTTATGCCACGTACTGTCAATCTGAGTCAGTGCTGAGATCTCAGTGTGAGACTCGGGTCCAGTCTCTCTCCGGGTCCCTTGGCTCAGTGTCCTGGCAGCGGGTCCAGGTTTTAAGGATCCAGCTCCTCCACGACCGGCGGAGGTGTTGACAGGCCGACCCGCTGCCTGCAGGAGGCGGCGCTCCCGGCAGAGACAACAGCTGAAGCTTCAGAGGAATGAGGCGGTCTGAGATCCAGCTCCCGACCCGCTCTGATGCCTGCGTCGGAGCTGCTGGAGTTCCCAGCATGCATCTGGCTGACTGAGGTGGAGCGCAAGGCCGGGCCAGCTGCTGTTGGGAGGCTCGGCCTGCAGGGGCCCCTCTTCCTCCGGGCTACTACAGCTCAGACCCCCGAGACTCCCAACAAATCCACAGACAAAGAGGACTGAGCCCAGAGACTGGAACCAGTTAATGTTCATAATAATAATTATATTATAATTATATTATATTAATATTATTATGTTTTTATCCAAAGCTTCAGACAGATGCTGACTGTCGGACAGACGTTGGGACTTTATTCTGTTTCCTGTCTGAATGAAGTTACGATGATCTGAAGGTAAAAGTGAGTCTGCCACACCTAGTGTCCGAAATGATGTCCAATGACCTTTAAACATTTCTGTGAGGTAATAAATCAATAAAAGATACTAATAACAGTGATTGTTTATGTTTAGTTCATTTTTATTATTGTGCCATTTAGTTTACTATAAACAATATTAATGAACTATACTAATGAACTATATTAATGAACAATATTCATGAACTATATTAATGAACAATATTAATGAACAATATTAATGAACTATATTAATGAACTATATTAATGAACAATATTCATGAACTATATTAATGAACAATATTAATGAACAATACTAATGAACAATATTAATGAACTATACTAATGAACAATATTAATGAACTATATTAATGAACTATACTAATGAACTATACTAATGAACAATACTAATGAACTATATTAATGAACTATACTAATGAACTATATTAATGAACTATATTCATGAACTATATTAATGAACTATATTAATGAACTATATTAATGAACAATATTAATGAACTATACTAATGAACAATATTAATGAACTATATTAATGAACTATACTAATGAACTATATTAATGAACAATACTAATGAACTATATTAATGAACTATACTAATGAACTATATTAATGAACTATATTCATGAACTATATTAATGAACTATATTAATGAACAATACTAATGAACAATATTAATGAACTATACTAATGAACAATATTAATGAACTATATTAATGAACTATACTAATGAACTATATTAATGAACAATACTAATGAACTATATTAATGAACTATACTAATGAACTATATTAATGAACAATACTAATGAACAATATTAATGAACAATATTAATGAACTATATTAATGAACAATATTAATGAACTATATTAATGAACTATACTAATGAACAATATTAATGAACAATATTAATGAACTATATTAATGAACAATATTAATGAACTATATTAATGAACTATACTAATGAACTATATTAATGAACAATACTAATGAACAATATTAATGAACAATATTAATGAACTATACTAATGAACTATATTAATGAACAATACTAATGAACAATATTAATGAACTATATTAATGAACTATACTAATGAACTATATTAATGAACTATATTAATGAACTATACTAATGAACTATATTAATGAACAATACTAATGAACAATATTAATGAACAATATTAATGAACAATATTAATGAACTATACTAATGAACAATATTAATGAACAATACTAATGAACAATATTAATGAACAATACTAATGAACAATATTAATGAACTATATTAATGAACTATACTAATGAACTATATTAATGAACAATACTAATGAACAATATTAATGAACAATATTAATGAACAATATTAATGAACTATATTAATGAACTATATTAATGAACTATACTAATGAACTATATTAATGAACAATACTAATGAACAATATTAATGAACAATATTAATGAACAATATTAATGAACTATACTAATGAACTATATTAATGAACAATATTAATGAACTATATTAATGAACAATATTAATGAACTATACTAATGAACTATATTAATGAACTATACTAATGAACTATATTAATGAACTATATTAATGAACTATATTAATGAACTATATTCATGAACTATATTAATGAACAATATTAATGAACTATATTAATGAACTATATTAATGAACTATACTAATGAACTATATTAATGAACTATATTAATGAACTATATTAATGAACTATATTAATGAACTATATTAATGAACTATACTAATGACATTAATGAGTCGACCCTCAGATGAAGTGTTGTTGTTTTGGCTGTAAAGGGAGGTTGTTGTTGTTGTTGTGTTGTTTTTGTGTTGTGTTGTTGTTGTTGTTGTCTATAATAATGAACACACTGTTTATGTTTGTTAAACCTGAAATGATGCGTTTGATTTCTTCACCTTCATCCTGACTCGTCACCATGAAACTGGATAAATTATTAATCTAAAGCTGCCAGATATTTATTTTATATTTATTTATCGTCCCCGGCGGTCGGACAGGAAGCTCCTGAGCTTCAATAACATCACAACAATCAGGAACATACGGAAGCCCGGCAGGGGACAGTTAGCTGGCTGTTAGCTGACTGTTAGCTGGCTGTTAGCTGACTGTTAGCTGGCTGTTAGCTGGCTGTTAGCTGGCTGTTAGCTGACTGTTAGCTGGCTGTTAGCTGGCTGTTAGCTGACTGTTAGCAGTGACTGTTAGCTGGCTGTTAGCTGGCTGTTAGCTGGCTGTTAGCTGGCTGTTAGCTGGCTGTTAGTGATGTTAGCAACTGTTAGCTGGCTGTTAGCTGGCTGTTAGCTGGCTGTTAGCTGACTGTTAGCTGGCTGTTAGCTGGCTGTTAGCTGACTGTTAGCTGACTGTTAGCTGGCTGTTAGCTGGCTGTTAGCTGACAGTTAGCTGACTGTTAGCTGACTGTTAGCTGGCTGTTAGCTGACTGTTAGCAGTGACTGTTAGCAGTGACTGTTAGCTGACTGTTAGCTGACTGTTAGCTGGCTGTTAGCTGACTGTTAGCAGTGACTGTTAGCTGACTGTTAGCTGGCTGTTAGCTGACTGTTAGCTGGCTGTTAGCTGACTGTTAGCTGACTGTTAGCAGTGACTGTTAGCTGACTGTTAGCTGGCTGTTAGCTGACTGTTAGCTGGCTGTTAGCTGGCTGTTAGCAGTGACTGTTAGTGGTGGCTGTTAGCTGGCTGTTAGCAGTGACTGTTAGCTGGCTGTTAGCAGTGGCTGTTAGCTGGCTGTTAGCTGGCTGTTAGCTGGCTGTTAGCAGTGACTGTTAGCTGGCTGTTAGCTGGCTGTTAGCAGTGACTGTTAGCAGTGACTGTTAGCAGTGACTGTTAGCAGTGGCTGTTAGCTGGCTGTTAGCTGACTGTTAGCTGGCTGTTAGCTGGCTGTTAGCTGACTGTTAGCTGGCTGTTAGCTGACTGTTAGCTGGCTGTTAGCTGACTGTTAGCTGGCTGTTAGCTGGCTGTTAGCTGGCTGTTAGCTGACTGTTAGCTGGCTGTTAGCTGACTGTTAGCAGTGACTGTTAGCTGACTGTTAGCTGGCTGTTAGCTGACTGTTAGCTGGCTGTTAGCTGGCTGTTAGCAGTGACTGTTAGCGGTGGCTGTTAGCCTGTTAGCAGTGGCTGTTAGCTGGCTGTTAGCAAGGTAGTGGCTGTTAGCTGGCTGTTAGCTGGCTGTTAGATGTTAGCAGTGACTGTTAGCTGGCTGTTAGCTGGCTGTTAGCGGTGGCTGTTAGCTGGCTGTTAGCAGTGACTGTTAGCGGTGGCTGTTAGCTGGCTGTTAGCAGTGACTGTTAGCAGTGACTGTTAGCTGGCTGTTAGCTGACTGTTAGCTGGCTATTAGCTGACTGTTAGCTGGCTGTTAGCTGGCTGTTAGCGTGGCTGTTAGCAGTGACTGTTAGCAGTGACTGTTAGCTGGCTGTTAGCTGGCTGTTAGCTGACTGTTAGCTGGCTGTTAGCGTGGCTGTTAGCTGGCTGTTAGCTGGCTGTTAGCTGACTGTTAGCTGGCTGTTAGCTGGCTGTTAGCGGTGGCTGTTAGCTGGCTGTTAGCAGTGACTGTTAGCAGTGACTGTTAGCAGTGACTGTTAGCTGGCTGTTAGCTGTGCTGTTAGCGGTGGCTAGGCTAACTAACAGTAAACACATGCAGCGGCGTCCTGCTGCGTGACGGTCAGCAGTGAGGGTCACTGGAGGAATGAGTGCGACCATCTGTCACACAGCACCTCCTTTATTTACACCTCCAGTGTGACACTGGGACTCTCTGCACACCTTCCACCTGAGTTCACACTAACGAGTCAGTCAGCAATTAGTCCGTACAAAGAAAATAAATCTGTAATTAATGTTTCATTCAGTTCCTCATATTCTCAGAGGGTTTCTGGGTAAAAAACTACATTAAAAATCAGTAAAAAGTATGAAAGAAAATACAGTAATGATAAATAATATAAATAATAATGATAAATAATATAAATAATGTGCAGTGAGTGCAAGAGTCTGTTTGCTTTTGTGGTTTTATATCATTTTCTATTATATTATATTATATATATTATATTATATTATTTTATCTATATTATATTATATATATTATATTATATTATTTTATCTATATTGTATTATATTATATATATTATATTATATTATTTTATCTATATTGTATTATATTATATATATTATATTATATTATTTTATCTATATTATATTATATATATTATATTATATTATTTTATCTTAATATATTATATTATATATATTATATTATATTATTTTATCTATATTATATTATTTATATTATTTTATATTATTTTATATATATTATATATATTATTTTATATATATTATATTATTTTATATATTATATTATATATTATATTATATTATTTTATCTATATTATATTATATATATTATTTTATATATATTATATTATTTTATATATTATATTATATATTATATTATATTATTTTATATATATTATATTATATTATTAATCAATAAAGTGAATATTTGGGGGTTGCACTGTAAAAATGAAAAATTGAGAAAACTCATAATTTGAAAGCAACTGTCTTCATTAAATTCTTAAAATAATAATAATAAAGTTAATAATAATCTTTTGTTAATTAATCAGATTTTTTATCATTTGAAAATTAAAGTTTTTCACTTTTAATCATTTTTGAAAAATATTTTTTTGTTTCCCAAACTCACAGATTGATTATTATTATCTTATTATTATCAGTTTAATTAAACCTGTGATGGAGGCAGTTTCTCTGTTCTGTCGACATCAGTTTGGATTTAAATAATCAGAAAATACATTTTCATTTTGTTTTAAATGATTCCAATTGAACAGTAAACGATGCTTATTAAAATAATAAATTAAAGATTATAGAATTCGTTATTGAACAGACGATCATTAGAGAAAGTAAAATCTAATCAATAATTAGCAGTGTATAAAATAAGAATAATAATGATAATGGATTTAATGTGACAGCAGGGGGCGCTGCGAGCAAAGCCAACTGAGCTCAACCTGCTGTCAATAAAACCTTATTTATAACCTTCCTCATTACAACCCAATGATTCCATATCACATATCATCACATATCTATGTCTCTATAATCAATATGTATTGATAAGAACAGAAACTGAAGGTTTCATCATAATACAATTACAGATTTAATAGTTTCAGGAGAGTTTACAGCTTTATTTTCTTCTTATTGTCTGTGAACAGATTCAGATATAAAGTAATAATGTTTAACTCTCTGACCCAGCTGTTTGTAACGGATAATGGACAGATTGTGATTTTATTGTGAAGGGTTGTGCAGCTCTGCTCTCTGCAGTACTGACCTGTGTGCTGGTTTTAAACTCTCAGCTTCACTGACCAACAAACGCTTTCATTTAGTTTCTCTACACAGTAGATTTCTTATAAAATAAATATCTGGAACTAATGAGCATACAGAGATACTGGTTCTGATTAAATAAAGAGCTTTACTGTGTATCAATATCAGTGTTTTATTTTGTATTAAATTACAAACTCTGTAAACATCAATAATATAATAATATATAATATATATAATGGTCTAATTGCAGATTGCATCTCACTCGCTTCAACCCCCCCGTCCAGTGACTGTGAAACACCTTGAACGTATCTATCTGGATCCAGAGCTTGTACAAACATGGTGGTTCAACATGGCGGACTCCGCCAGAAGAACTTCTTTAAGTTGCAGCAGAGTGAATATTAATATGAATATTTCTGAGGTCTCAGTGTGTGGATGTTTCCAGAGGGTCAGACAGACTGGTGGAGTCCCAGTGGCTGCAGTGGGGGTGTCACTGGGGACTCTGGTGTATTTTGAGGGACAGCACATTACAGGAGCTGCGGGGAGCTGTCTGCTGGTCCGCCTGTGAGCCCAGCTGTTGGAGCCGGCGGAGGGGCGGAGCGGGAGGCGAGGGCAGAGGAGCAGCGTGGCATCACAACGCGACATCTGCCGGTCCTGGGGGGTCGGACGGCCCACGGCTGGGCCCCTGGCTGGCTCGCCAACATGCTCCGTGTTGTCTGACAGCATTTAGCTCGGTGTTAACACGCAGCTGGAAGCAGGGGGAGGACGGGGGAGGCACTCAGGGGGAGTTAGAGAAAGTGTGAACAGGCCGGAGGTGAAATGTGACATGTTGTGTTTCTACAGTAATTTATATAGAAAGAAAAAATCACCTTCAACTGCAGTTTATTTATTATTTATCATTTATTTATTTATTGAGGATTGAATCAGTTTGTAGAAAGAAAGAAACAGATTGACTTTATTTGTTATTTAAATATTAATGTTATAAATAAAAGTGACTCTAAGTTATTATTTATAATATAGCATAAATATTGAGCTCATTTTAGACCCATCAATAATAATACATCGTCCTTTATTATTGATTATATTTCATATGATCATAATCTTAAATCGGTAAATGAATTGTACTTAAGTAAAAGTACTTAGTTACTTTCCAGCACTGTTTATTGTTTCCAAACAAACCCGATCAATACTTTCTGTTTGCTCCAATCACTGCCAGTGCTGATCATCAATTATTCATCCAATCACACACACACACACACACACACACACACACACACACCTTCTCTGTCGATCAATATCTGATCGTTCAGACGAGGCCTCGTGAGATTTCCTGACATACAAAACCATCTGTTTATTATTATTATTATTATTATTATTATTATTATTATTATTACTGTTATTGTTGTTATTGTTGTTGTACATAAATAAGAGTAAATATATCACAGTATAGAATAAATACTACATTACTGGTACAAACACATTAATAAGTAAACAGGTTCTGGCTGTAAAATCATAAATAAAAATGAAAACAGACATTTTATAAACTGCAGATTAAATGAACAACCCTAACTCTTCCTCTCAGCTCCGTCATTAAATCACTGAAACCTGCAGTCAGCTTCTGTCTCTGTGTTTCTGTGGGCAGTGATTGTTAAGGTGGAACTGCTTTATTCAGTGATTGTTAAGGTGTAACTGCTTTATTCAGTGTGTTTAAGGTGGAACTGCTTTATTCAGTGTGTTTAGTGGTTTTAATCAGCGGGTCTGTTTGTGTTGGAGAGGAGGAGACCTCTGTGGATCATTGGGCTCCCGGTAGAAACCTCCTGAACCATGAACACTGAAGGAATCCTAACCAGGAGAAGCTGACTGCAATGACGCCAATGGTGGTGAAGACAACAACTCCCATGATCCCACGCTGCTTTACCACCTCATTGTTTTAGTGGCAGAAATGATTGTAGGTTTTAATAAAATGCAGTTTTTGTCTCTTCAGACGTAGAAGTAGATATTTGGAGTCAGATGATCTTCGTCCTCATCAACCTCACTGTGGTCCTCACACTGATACACACTCCACAGGGAGTTTGTTGCTGAAAGATCAAACGAGAAGAAACTCTGAACACAATGAATTCCTCAAAGACGCCCCAGGAAAATGTAAATTATATAAAATATATATAAATATAAAATATTGGTAATCCACTTAACTGCTGCTGTTAGCTGCACAGCCTCCAGCTGCTGGAGCTCAACATGCAGATTAATGCTGCACACTGTGTGAAAGGATCTGCTGTCTGCTGGGAAAGTCTGTTTCTATTAGAGTCCAAACTACAGTAAATACAGTAAACTTTATCTCATATGTTTTCTAATGATGCCAAACTGCCTCATCTCGGCTCTCATTTTAACCTTTAATATGAAACATGACCCGACCAGCAGTCAGCAGCCTCCACTGTCAGACCCAGTGACCGAATATAAACAATTCACTTCAGTTTCATCTCTGCTGGACACAAATTACAGGTTGTAAGATTACAAATGTGAAAAATATGTTGCATATAATTTTCCTAATAGTCAGTGAAACAGGAGGGTACGAAGGAGGGAGATAAATGAGGTAGAAATTAATGTTATATTATTATATTTATATGATTCACAACAAATGTTGTTTAATAAATGTTCCTGATTTAGATTGGATCATTATTGGTAAAGGAGCTCTAGTGGAACCTTTCAGACTCTATGGATTATAGACTGTTGGTTTATGCTCAGTTATACAGCCGTTGGCACTAATCTATGTTTCTACATTAGTTTATTATTTATTCCTGTTGTTTGATGTTTGCTGCAGTGTTACTGGTGGAACAGTTATGTTTGTCTTTTCTTGTTGTTTGGATGTGAGAGACCCTGAGGAGGTGGCATGGGGGGGGGGTATTAAGGGCTTCTACTGGCCTTGGAGGTTTATTTTGGATGGACATTAGAGATAATACGGAAGCCCATTTCAGCCAGTAAAATAAGACAAATAAGACAAAATCTTAGCCTTAATAATGGTTATGTGATGTCACAATTCTGAGATAAAAAGTTGCAATTACAAGATAAAGTCGTAATTATAAAATAGAAAGTCGGAAATCACGATAAAAAATCTAAAATTACAAGATAAAAAGTCAAAATGACGGGATAAGTCGTAATTATTATATAAAATTGAAAATATGAGGTTAAGTAATAATTACGAGATAAAAAGTCAAAAATATGATAAAAAGTTAAAATTGCGAGATAAAATTATTCGATTTACCCTTAATTCAGTTTTCACTGTATATTTTTATTTTACTGGCATTAATGTGCTTCCATAGAATAAGGATGAATGCAGTGTATCTTCCACTCGGCGCCCCCCTGAGGAAGCTGCTGAATGTGCAGATCCTGTAGTTTCACCAGAGTCAACAGGATGTCCTGATCAATCAGTTAAAGTTTGTTAATCCAAACGCAGCGGAGAAGAACATCCGTGCTGTTGAGTTTAAAACCTTCACATATGTTGGACGTGATTCTGATGAAGAGGAGACATTTTTCAACTGAAGTCAGAGACTTTATAGTCATTGTGTCTCTTCAAAGCCACCAGACTCCTTTGATAAAACCAGTGATTTTAGTTCTCAGAGCACAGATGGAGGCAGCGGAGAGCAGAAACTACTGTTAGTGTTTGTGTTGCTGTGACTTTGGTGTTTAAACACATTCATTTGGATCCAGACTAACGTTAGTCGCAGCAGATCGAGGCAGCAGGAGACCAGACTGCGTTCACTGAGGTTAAATCCCTGCTTTTATCAATGGAGTCTGGTGGCTTTAAAGAGAAATATCTGAATAGGACGGCTTCAGTTCCTGTCAGAAGGGCCGACAGCGAGCTAAAGTGCTAGAAATATATAATATATAACAAATATTATAAACATAGCAAACGTGATTTTTTTAACAGGCTACGTTTTTTTTATCCTTAAAAACTTCTTTTCGATAAGAGCTCCTCGTGGTTCCTCAGTTTGATCCATTTGAGCCACCGTAGTTTTCTTGTCTCAGAGCTGAGTTAGTTAGCTTAGCTACTAACAGCTGACCATGCTAACTGCAGTTAGCGGTTAGCTACTGATCAATCTGTCCATCAGAAACTCTGTAACTGACCTCTGTACTGTAACGTTATTCCCTGTCTCGGAGGCTGCGTTCGATCCCGGTCCGGCTGCTGAGCCCGGTTCTGTCGCTCGCTAACGGCAGATACAGTTAGCAGCGGTTAGCTAATTTAGCTAAAGCTATCTGTCCATCAGAAACTCTGTGAATCTCAGAGAGCCAGAAAATATTTACTCCTTAAAATCTGATCCAGTTTCACCAAAATCACTGAATACAGTTCATGCTAACTAGCTAATGTAGCTATACAGTAGTGCTGTGTCTCATTCCGCCTTCTTGAACACTTCAAACAATATAACAAATATTTTCAATTCAATTTTAATTTTCAATTTTATTTGTATAGCGCCAATTCATAACAGAAGTTATCTCAGGACACTTTTCAAATAGAGCAGGTCTAGACCGAACTCTTTATAACATTATTTACAGAGACCCAACAGTACCACCATGAGCAAGACCTTAAAACGCTCCAATTAATTCAGAACGCTGCAGCACGAGTACTGACAGGAACTAGAAAAAGAGATCACATCTCTCCTGTACTAGCTACTCTGCATTGGCTCCCTATAAAATATAGAATAGAATTTAAAATCCTCCTCCTCACCTATAAAGCTCTTCATGGTCAGGCCCCTTCATATCTTAAAGAGCTCATAGTACCCTATTACCCCACTAGAACACTACGTTCTCTGAATGCTGGGCTACTTGTGGTTCCTATAGTCTCTAAAAAGTAGAACAGGAGCCAGAGCCTTCAGTTACCAAGCTCCTCTCCTGTGGAACCAGCTTCCAGTTGTGGTTCGGGAGGCAGACACCCTCACCACATTCAAGAGTAGGCTTAAGACATTCCTCTTTGATAAAGCTTATAGTTAGGGCTGGATCAGGTGAGTCCTGAACCATCCCTTAGTTATGCTGCTATAGGCCTAGACTATCGGGGGATTTCCCATGGTGCACTGAGCTCCTCTCTTCCTCTCTCTTTCTGCACTCATTCATGTTCCATTAATGCATGTTACTAACTCCACTTCTTCCCCGGAGTTCTTGTGCTTTCTCGTCTCGCAGGTTCTTATCGATCCTGGTGGAGCCTCCTGCCATGGTCCTGCTAGATTGCCATTGCCAATACTGTTGTTGCTGTGCACCTGTCTGTCTGTCTGTCTCTCTCTGTCTCTCTCTCTCTCTCACCCCAACTG
The DNA here is from genome assembly GCF_905237075.1 of Dicentrarchus labrax. NCBI lineage: Eukaryota > Metazoa > Chordata > Actinopteri > Moronidae > Dicentrarchus > Dicentrarchus labrax. The sequence goes on from NW_026136720.1 coordinate 746,894, forward strand.
GTCGAGGCAGACGACCACCCACCTAGAGCCGGAGGATCTGTCCTAGGTTTCTGCCTTTTAACAGGCAGTTTTTCCTTGCCCTTGTCTCCAAGGTCTTGCTCATGGTGGTACTGTTGGGTCTCTGTAATTAATGTTAAAGAGTTCGGTCTAGACCTGCTCTATTTGAAAAGTGTCCTGAGATAACTTCTGTTATGAATTGGCGCTATACAAATAAAATTGAATTGAATTGAATATATAAATATAGATAAATATTAATATAAATAAATATAATTAAATATAAATAAATATAATATAAATATAAATATAAATGTATAAATCTGAATAAATATAAATATAGATAAATATAAATATATACATATATATATATATATATATGTATATATATGAGCTCAGTTTCGCTGTTTTTACGTCACTAACCAGCTGTGCGTATGTGAGAGATTTATGCTGCTGGTAGTCGTATCTTGGTTTTAACTTTTAATTTGTTCAGTCTGTGAGGCTTCCTGCTGAATTACTGCAGCTTCATCAACGTCATCATCATTGCCATCGTCTTCATTATCATCATCGTCTTCATCGTCGTCATCTTCATCATCATCATCATCATCATCGTCATTGTTATCTTCATCTTCATCATCTTCATCATGCAGGCCGCAGGTTTTGGTTGCTTAGTAAAGACAACAGCGACAGTCGACAACCTCCGAAGCGCATTGGATAAAAGGAGGAAATCTTCTGCCAAACTCTGATTTTGACTTAATGGATACTTTTACTGTAAAAATGATTCTGTAAGTCATTATAATGAGAAACTCAGGAGTCTAGATTACTGACAATATATAACATAAATATCAGCAACAGCTGAGGATTTCTAGAAAATTGTGACGCATGTTGAGACGTTTTTTTGCAATTAAATTAAATTACAGGACAAAGAAGCAACTTGTTTCACTGAGACAGATCGGTTGAATTTGAGATAATAAGTTAATGATTTGAGATAATAAGTTAATGATTTGAGATAATAAGTCATTATACTGACAGACTCCGTTGGCGCTGGCAGGCTTTCTGTCAGTTTGAGAGTTTCAGATGAAATGTGAGCCGCTGATTCCGTATTAATAAAACTATCTTTTAATGATTCACTTCAGGGTCTGTGCAGAAACGCACTACAAAGATTACATCTTATCAACATAGAAAAACATTTGAGTTTCTAAATAAAAGTCTGAGGCCTGAGCGGGTCCCTCTCACACCCGGGTCCACAAACACAGTCCGGTCCCTCTCACACCCGGGTCCACAAACACAGTCCGGTCCCTCTCACACCCGGGTCCACAAACACAGTCCGGTCCCGGTGAGATCCGGGTCCAGGTCTACGTGTTCGTCATGCCTTTCTTGAGTTCGGGGCCACGCAGCCGGCAGTCTCTGGCCGCCGCCTCGGCCCTCTGCAGCATCGTCTGCTGTAATCCATTTAGATGTGAGGCCAGCTGAGAGCCGGGGCTGGCGTGCAGGGGCCCCAGGGGGCCGTATCCGGAGTATCCGGGGGGGAGGAAGGGGGAGGAGTAGTAGAGGTGTCGGGGGAGGGCGGGGCTGTGTGGGAACAGGGTCCGGGAAGAGTCAGTAGATCCTTTATCCGAAGACGTGGCGATCTCAGCCAGCGACCACAGTTTGGGTTTGGGGGCCGGGTTGGCGCCGCAGGAGTTGGTGTGCTCTTTAGATGGCGGGCTCGACGTGCGCTCCGGTGCCGGCGGGGGGGTGTTTTGAGGAGGCGGCGCCCCCGTGGAGGCAGGGCCCGGGATGCGAGGCTGCCTCCGGTCTCCCGAGTCTTTAAAGTCCGGATCGGTGAAACCTCGATCGGTGTCGCTGCCGCTGTCGTCCCTGAACATCAGGTCCACTACGGAGGGGGGGCGGGGGGCTGGAGACACACACACATAATCCATATCTGTATCATCAATTCACCTGCTGATCATTTATTGATCAGTTTGGGTTGTTTTAGTTTGAAACATCAACAAACAAACCAAATACAAAATAAACAGAATTAACGACATCAGCCGATCAGGTTATCAATGAATCCTTTAACAGATAGATTGAGATATTGATTGTAGTAAATCACTTTCTGACGGATTCATTCAATAATTAATCAATAATGAAAATCAGTAGCTAATCAATAACTGCAGAGTTACAGATTTAATTTAAATGTTCCTATTTATAAAAACTGACTTTAATAAAATTAATTATACATAAATAATTTACATCAGTTAAATAAATCTGTTTATATTTTATACATAATAATAATAATTCATATTTATGATAAACTGTGTCGATCTTTATTGATCAGCAGCTACAGAGAAAGACATCAGTACTAATACAACTATATAATTATATATAATTATATATAATACAATGCATTAATAATATATAATCTTATTTTACTGCAGTAAAGTATCTGATTACTTCCTCAACAGACATTTATATTATATGAATTAATATATTATAATATAATAATATAATAATGTAATATAATAATATATATTGTAATAATATTAAAATATGAGAAATAAAAGAATAAAATCTTCATGATTTAGTTTTATTATGAAACTCTTTCTGTCCTGTTAAATGTTTGTAAATAATAATAATTGTGATTATTGATTATTGATGGCTATTAATTCTTTGACTCTTTGATCAGGATATATGACGTTTATAATGAGCTGTTATTGATCTGTGGAGGGAGATAATAAACCACAGCAGGACAATAATGACACAAATATGATTCACTGAATTATTGATGAATTGATGAATTGATTAATAATATAATAAAAATCAAACAGAAGTAAGAACAAAGATCTCTGAGTGAGTCGTCCTCTCACCGGTTTCTCCCTTCGACTCCGGCTCCTCGTTGTTCGGCCTCACTGGCTCCTCGTCCTCGTCGTTCCTCTCCAGGTCGATGTTGTCCTCCTCCTCCTCGTCCTCGCTGCGGTTCCGTGGCGTCCACGTCATCTTGTTCTCTTTCTTCAGGCGCCGGCGGGCGTTGGCGAACCAGGTGGACACCTGGGTCAGGGTCATCTTGGTGATGATGGCCAGCATGATCTTCTCCCCCTTGGTGGGGTACGGGTTCTTCCGGTGCTCATTGA
>NW_026136720.1:752500-895000 GCF_905237075.1 Dicentrarchus labrax
TGAAGCAGATCGTTGGTGAGGGAGCGTGTCCAACTCCCAAGTCCGGACTCCCTCACCGATGCAGAATACTTGGCAGCCCGGTTCTGGAAGCTGCAGGCCCTCAGAAGATCGCAGTGAAGAATTGTCCTGGCTAGCTGAGCTGTCCTCGTTGACGGATGCTGCCTTAGCAGAACAGTTGCTAGGGCTGGCTATCGGTACTTGATACCTTTCAGTTATCGACCGAAACAACCCGGTACCAAGTAGTATCGAAACGATACCTTCAATCGGTTCTTTTTGTACCCACTAACCAGATCAAGAAAAAAATGACTGTTTCTATGGTTTTGCTTTGTACGGCGGTAAAGCGTGCGCCCTTAGTCTGTGGCGGAGTTGGCTGCTCCGCATTCCGAGATGCCGGCAGCAAAACGTTCAAAAGTATGGTTGTACTACACAAATAGACCATATGTTTTCCTGTCTGACCTATCAACACATGGCTAATTCTAATATTCAAATGAGCCATGTGTTGATTCCACAACAAAAACATTACAATTTAAAACCGGATCATACCAAACAAATATCTGCTTGCGTGTCCCCGTGTATGTAAAGTGTCCTCCTTTTGGATGTGCAGGAAACCCTAACACGGAGCAACCGTCTATAACTTCAGGTAATATATAATTTTATATATATATAATATATATAAATATATTATAATTCTTCGTTGTACATGTTTGTACAGTTATTAAATAAATATTTGAGCACTTTCAAAATGTATTCATGTAAAAATCTTTTGAATGGGGAGGAGTGGTGACATTTACGGAACGGATTACTTTTTTTTTTAAAGTTGAAAAAAAGTATCGAATGAAGTACTCAATTGGTATCAGTATCGTGTTAAGGCTACTGGTATCGGTACTGGTATCAAACATTTTTAAACGATACCCAGCCCTAACAGTTGCTAACGTTTACTAGCGTGAAGAAATTCCCTATTTTCGGTATATATTTTAAATTTCCTGCGTTCCTGATATCCTTCTCCTTTTTTAATTTCCGTTTAGCACTGCCACTTAGCTTCTCCATGTTTGCATTTTTTGAGTTGTGTTGTGTAGCGGTGCTTGACGTCATGCGACCTGGTCGCTCAGTGCACGTTGGTTGGCGTCACCTTTGACCTGCCTCATACAGGCTGACCAATGAGGAGAGGGTCTCAGCTCACAGTCACAGGCAGCCAGGGGCCATATAAGTGCAGCGCAACGGCTCCGGCGGACAGTTTAACATTGCAATTGCCCAGTTGCCCATATGGTTAATCCGGCCTTGAGTCAGTGGATCAGTGGCCCCCGGTGGCCCCCGACCCTCAGGTTGGGAACCAGCACTGTAATCACATTCATTAATATTTATCTTTATTTACAATATATGGGAGTAATCAAGTTACTTTAGTAACTATATCTGATTACATTAGTATTATTAAAGAAACTAATATTTAATAAAAGGATATTTTATTTCTTCTTTACAAGATTATTAATGAAGATTTTAAATTGGTGGTAACAGAAACTCAGTTTTTAGTAAATCTATGAAATATATCCACCAGGGCTGCACAATTAATAATCAATATAATTAATATCAATATTATTATGAACAATATTATTAATAACAACAATTCATATCAATATAATTAATATCAATATTATTAATAACAACAATTCATATCAAAATAATTAATATGAATGTTATTAACAACAATTAATATCAATATTATTAACAACAATATTATTAATAACAATTAACAACAATATAATTAATATCAATATTATTATCAACAATTCATATCAATATTATTATTATAAATAATAATATGTCCAATATGCAAACTGCTGTCTGAAGGTGTTTATATTGTTGTACTCCATTACATACTCTAATACTCCATTACATACACTAATACTCCATTACAGACTCTAATACTCCATTACATACTCTAATACTCCATTACAGACTCTAATACTCCAATACTCCATTACATACTCTAATACTCCATTACAGACACTAATACTCCATTACATACTCTAATACTCCATTACAGACTCTAATACTCCATTACATACTCTAATACTCCATTACATACACTAATACTCCATTACAGACTCTAATACTCCATTACATACACTAATACTCCATTACATACTCTAATACTCCATTACATACTCTAATACTCCATTACAGACTCTAATACTCCATTACATACTCTAATACTCCATTACAGACACTAATACTCCATTACAGACACTAATACTCCATTACATACTCTAATACTCCATTACATACTCTAATACTCCATTACAGACTCTAATACTCCATTACATACTCTAATACTACATTACAGACTCTAATACTACATTACAGACACTAATACTCCATTACATACTCTAATACTCCATTACAGACTCTAATACTCCATTACATACTCTAATACTCCATTACAGACACTAATACTCCATTACAGACTCTAATACTCCATTACATACTCTAATACTACATTACAGACACTAATACTCCATTACAGACACTAATACTCCATTACATACTCTAATACTCCATTACAGACACTAATACTCCATTACAGACACTAATACTCCATTACATACTCTAATACTCCATTACATACTCTAATACTCCATTACAGACACTAATACTCCATTACATACTCTAATACTCCATAACAGACACTAATACTCCATTACATACACTAATACTCCATTACATACTCTAATACTCCATTACAGACTCTAATACTCCATTACATACTCTAATACTCCATTACAGACACTAATACTCCATTACATACTCTAATACTCCATTACAGACTCTAATACTCCATTACAGACTCGAATACTACATTACAGACTCTAATACTCCATTACAGACTCTAATACTCCATTACATACTCTAATACTCCATAACAGACACTAATACTCCATTACATACTCTAATACTCCATTACAGACACTAATACTCCATTACAGACACTAATACTCCATTACAAGTAAAAATCCTGAAGTCAACCTGAAACAGCTAACGTTAGCTTATAAATGGAGTCAAAGCTAACATTAATGCTAAGCTAGTGGAACATATTGTCTGATTGTGCTGTTAGCTGGATAACGTTAGCTTGGTTGCTAACATTATTGTTGAGTGGGTAGCTTAGTTGCTAACGTTAGCTTGTAAAATGACTTCCCTGATAAAGTTACAGAAGGAAGAATGATTTGTTTTATTGATTATTATATATTATTATAATATATAATAATATATAATAATATATTATATTATATAATATATAATATAATATATTATAATATATTAATATATGAATATATTATAATATATATAATATATAATAATAATATATTATAATATATTAATATATGAATATATTATAATATATATAATATATAATAATAATATATTATAATATATTAATATATGAATATATTATAATATATTATTATTATATATTATATATATTATAATATATAATATATTATAATATATTATTATTATATATTATATATATTATAATATATAATAATAATATATAATAATATATTCATATATTAATATATTATAATATATTATTATTATATATTATATATATTATTATAATATATTATATATATTATTATAATATATTATATATATATATAATATATTATAATATATATAATAATATTATTATATAATATATTAATATATGAATATATATAATATATTCATATTATAATATATATAATATAATATAATCATATATGATGATATATATATTATTATTGTTCTCAGTTGTTTTGGCCTTTACAATCGTCCCTACATACAGCGAGTGTGTAGCTCTCCCACCGCGGGTTCGATTCCCGGAGAGCAGTCAGACCAGCTGCTGACTGTGGCTCAGTGTAAGCGGGGTCAGTGTGCGTTTAAGCTCTCAGCCGCAGTCTAATCTGATTTGTGGCTCCTATAATTAGCTGACTGGAGGAAGACTTTCCTCCCAGCAGGAGAAACCGGCTGAAGTACGTCTCTCATGGCCGCGCTGTGACGCCGCGGCTCTGAGGGGGAGCGGCCGGTCTCGGGCTGGTTCACGGGTCCAGGCTGCTCAGGAAGGAGTTTCAGGTAAGAGCAGCCGGCCTTCAGGTCCTAGTTACTAACCAGCAGCTATTTCAGGACGCAGACGTCCGTCCCAACAGGTGCCTGACTGAAAGCTAGTCACATGACCTTTTAAGGTCTGTTTATTTATCTACCTGCTATTGTACATCCAGTTCCCATGATGCTTTGTGGGCTTTAAACAGGAAGTGTAATGTTAACATGTGGGCTAAAACCCTTAATCTGTATTAGTTTACATTTAGTTAGCAGCTAATGTTAGCTGAGCTAGTGTTAGCAGCTAATGTTAGCAGCTCCTGTTAGCAGCTAATGTTAGCAGCTCCTGTTAGCAGCTAATGTTAGCAGCTAATGTTAGCAGCTAGTGTTAGCAGCTAATGTTAGCGGCTCCTGTTAGCAGCTAATGTTAGCGGCTCCTGTTAGCAGCTCCTGTTAGCAGCTAATGTTAGCAGCTCCTGTTAGCAGCTCCTGTTAGCAGCTAATGTTAGCAGCTAATGTTAGCAGCTAATGTTAACGGCTCCTGTTAGCAGCTAATGTTAGCAGCTCCTGTTAGTGGCTCCTGTTAGCAGCTAATGTTAGCAGCTCCTATTAGCAGCTAATGTTAGCGGCTCCTGTTAGCGGCTCCTGTTAGCAGCTAATGTTAGCAGCTCCTGTTAGCAGCTCCTGTTAGCAGCTCCTCCTCCAGATTACTGCGGTAATAAATAAAACCTTTAAAACGCGATGAATCTCAGGCGGGTTCTGCAGTTACAAGGAGCAGCTTTTATTTATTGATTTATTGATTGATGATTATCTGTGATTAAATATATGATGATATCTTCAGGAAGAGAACGTCTCTGAGAATATGTGCATCTTCAACAATAATAATAATAATCTTTCCCTCTCGCCCAGAGTGGCATTGAAATTCTTTATTTACTATATTAATAATATAATACTATAATATTATTAACTATAATGGAAGAAGAGTACCTTCCTACCTTTGACTGCTTTGATAAGGCAGGTTGATAAATGACTCAGATCAGAGTCCTGGTTGGTGCCGCTGTAAAAGGGAACGCCATCACAAACATTATTATTAATATTCTCACATATATTTATATATACAGATATTATATATATAAATATATATAAATATATATATATTAGATATAATATATATAATACAGATATTATATATATTATATATATAATATATATAAATATATATATATATTATATCTAATATATATATATTTATATATATATAAATATATATAAATATATATATATTAGATATAATATATATAATACAGATATTGTTCCACGGCTGACTTTAGAATACGGAGACAATATCCAACCCCCTGAAGTGACCGTACGTTGTTATACATGAACCATACGGGGGACACATTTCATGATGGACGCCCCGAACGCAGCATTGTTGTTGTTGTTGTTGTTGTTGTTTGTACTTTATGAATGCTGTGGGACGGTAAACAGAGAGGCTGGCAGAGAAATACCGGTAACAGCAGACGGGATTAATATCCGAGGTTAAACTACTTTAACGTCCTCTGTGACGGCATTTAAAACCGACAGCTAACCGTTAGCATACCGACAGCTAACCGTTAGCATACCTAATTTCTGTATTTTCCTCGGACACTTTTCTTTTTTCTGGATTTGGAGTCCGGAGTAAGCCGAGCTAGGAGACTGAAGGCTAGCAGCCACCGCTAACGAGGTTCAAAAGTCTCCTGATCTCAATATTTTAGTATCTCAACATAATAATAATAATAATAATAATAATAATGACTTTAAGATACTAAGTCAATATTTTGAGGAACTTAAATCCTTTTTGTTTGCTCACATTGGCAGAACTGGGCCTCCGTATACGATCAGGATTAAACTGATCACCAAATATTTGACAGATTCCAGTTTAATGATTTGTAAAGATTCTCATCAGTTTATCTTTTAATTCAAAGTCATTTTTCTCCTGAAACGCCATCTCATTAAAGCGGCTCATATCCTTCCTGAGCAGCTCAGAGCGGCGCTGTGGACGGAGGTGGAGTCTATAACCTGCGATGCTAAACGAATATTGATTTGGCGTAATGAAGCCTGAGTAATGTGCAGACGTTCTCCTGAAGGAGCCTCTCTAAGCACATCACGAGCCTGACTGCACTGACGGGGTGAAATGGTGCGAGCGATGTGGTTTTAAGCTGCTCCTCCACAGATGGGTCGAGCAGATTAGGGATGGCATTTTCACGCTTTTTTAAGCATCTTTCATTAAAGCGCTCCACGGTGGCGGAGGTGAACGCACCTCTTATTCTCCTCCGCTGGTGATGATACTCGAGAGGCTTCTCCTCGCTCTGATATTAAACACACTGCGAGCTTCCCGCGGTACGAAGCAACGGCTCGGAAAAGCTCAGATGACTCTTTCATCATCGCCAAGTCGAGCCCCCCAGTAGGCCTGCCCACCAAATGACACTGTAGAGCCGTTTTATCACATCAAAAAGTTATGTTAACAATTTGCATGTACAAAGTTGAATATTCAGGGAAATGTGCCGTCGTATTCTCGGCGGTACCGACTCTTTTGTGCAGATTTTCACATGAAAGGAGCGCTCGTTTGTTTTCCCCACACTGCCTCATAAATTAGCTTAGCCCGCGGGGCAAATGTCCAGAGGTTACTTAAAGACAGTGTGTTTAATTAATTGGAAAACACTCTTTTTTAATAGTTATTATCCAAGTATGAAATGCAATTCTTGTTATCTGAGCTCAAACATAATTACCACCCGTGGGATTTCTCTGGTGAGTGTGCAGAGACTTCACAGAGAGGATAATGGATGTACAGTGGTAATAAAGTACTGTACGTTATACGCTGAATATGAGCCGTCACACACTCACACACTCCAACTTTATATATATATATACAGTTATATATATATAATATAACTATATTTATATATAGTTATATATATGGTTATATATAACAGAGCCGGCTGGAACAGTTCCTATAGCCCCGATTAGACCTGAACTGCTGAGGAAAGGAGCGTCACTGCTTCCTTCACTGTCTCCTTCACTGTCTCCTTCACTGCTTCCTTCACTGCTTCCTTCACTGTCTCCTTCACTGCTTCCTTCACTGTCTCCTTCACTGCTTCCTTCACTGTCTCCTTCACTGCTTCCTTCACTGCTTCCTTCACTGCTTCCTTCACTGTCTCCTTCACTGTCTCCTTCACTGCTTCCTTCACTGCTTCCTTCACTGTCTCCTTTACTGCTTCCTTCACTGTCTCCTTCACTGTCTCCTTTACTGTCTCCTTTACTGCTTCCTTCACTGCTTCCTTCACTGTCTCCTTCACTGCTTCCTTCACTGCTTCCTTCACTGTCTCCTTCACTGCTTCCTTCACTGTCTCCTTCACTGCTTCCTTCACTGCTTCCTTCACTGTCTCCTTCACTGTCTCCTCCACTGCTTCCTTCACTGCTTCCTTCACTGTCTCCTTTACTGCTTCCTTCACTGTCTCCTTCACTGTCTCCTTTACTGTCTCCTTCACTGCTTCCTTCACTGTCTCCTTCACTGTCTCCGTTAATGTTTCAATCTTATGCTAAAAGTTAATATCTTGTTCACTTTATATTAAATCCATTACAGTGTGTGTTGTAGGAAACTCTGCTGGTTCTTTGTATAAACAATACACAAAGTCAGGAAGCAGAAATAGAAAATTAGCAATAATTAACAATAATACATGAACCTATATTAGAAAGACAATAATAAACAGTATGTCTGTTATTTATTTATTCATTTTTAAGTATTTTTATTGCCTTTATTATAGTGACATCTGAAGACGCACAGCAAAAGGCCGCAGGTCGGATTCAAACCTGGGTCGCTGCAGCAAGGACTAAGCCTTGGTACATGGGTCGCCAGCTCTACCCACTGAGCTAACCGGGCACCCGTATGTCTGTTCTAAGGAATAAAGATCTCAGTAATAAGTATAAATATCTGCAGTGATCAGTAGAGTTATATTTAAATATATCAGTTCAGGTGTGAAGGATCTAAAACGTTTTGTAGTAACAGTTTCTGCTTCACATCTTTCCTCAGAGTCAATTCAACCAGAGCAATAAAAGCTCAACCGTTAGCTTAAAGGCTAAAAGAGCTACTACGACTGTAATACATTAACCTTTACATACATTACCATTAACTCCACCTGAGGGTATAAAAAGCCAATAAACAAAAAATCATCTTTATAAATAAAAACATGCTGATTAAGAAGATTCTGAATGTAAGAAACACGGACAAAATATTTATATATAAATATATATTTCTAGTTATTTCAACTATGAACAGTTTTTAGTTTTTGAGATATTTGTATTTTTTAGCATTAACATTTAATGTGACGTCAATAAATACATAGAAATATAAATGAACGAGCACCCGGTGCTGATAATGTTGGTACAAGTATTAAACAAGTAAAATGTGTTAATATCTATAATTATGAAAACTTTTCATCAGTTTCAACTTTGTGTTGGTCTGAGACTGTAGTCTGTATATATATCTACAGTCTGTTATATATCTACAGTCTGTATATATATATCTACAGTCTGTTATATATCTACAGTCTGTATATATATATCTACAGTCTGTTATATATCTACAGTCTGTATATATATCTACAGTCTGTTATATATCTACAGTCTGTATATATATCTACAGTCTGTATATATATATCTACAGTCTGTTATATATCTACAGTCTGTATATATATATCTACAGTCTGTTATATATCTACAGTCTGTATATATATCTACAGTCTGTATATATATATCTACAGTCTGTTATATATCTACTGTAGATATACAGACCGTATATATATTTATACAGACCGTATATATATTTATACAGACTGTATATATATCTACAGTCTGTTATATATATCTACAGTCTGTTATATATCTACTGTAGATATACAGACCGTATATATATTTATACAGACTGTAGATATATATCTACAGTCTGTATATCTACAGTAGATATATAACAGACCACAGGTTTACAGGTTTATAAGTTTACTCTCACCTCCTGCCTCCAGTCTTTAAACCAGACCGGCTGCCCTACTTTGGGTCTGTGAGGATGAGATTCACCGACTGTTTCTGATTCTTTCAGACGAAGACTCTCAGTATGATGGAGGAAGATTTCCCAGAATCCCCTCCGGACGATGAGCTCCAGCGCTCCCAAACAGAGGTGATACCAGATTCACCACAAGACCTGAACCTGGACAGAGTGATCCAGGATCAACAGAGTCCAGAGAGTCTCAAACAGGACCAGGAGCAGCAGTCTAGTCTAGACCAGGTTCAGGATGATGTAGAGGATAAAACGTGTCCTCCAGATCCTCCTGAGGTTCCGACAGAGGACGACTGTGGCCGAAGCAGAGCTTCAGAGGAGTCTGATCTTCAAGTCGAACGTCACCAATCGATCTGTGATCCGGATCAGAGAGAGGATCTGGTTGGAGGTGAGCAGGAACTGATACTTTACTGCAGTGTTTTCATTACACTGAACACAATGTGACAGCACCGACTTGTTACAGACAACCAGAGAGGCTGTCACATGTCTGACAGGTAGAAACACCAATAATCAATATCTGCAGTGACGACGGGTCCTTCAGGTCGTCTGTGAGGAAAAGTTCAACAGTGAGTCTGTCTCAGTGGGTCAGAGTTTGCACCTCCAGCCTGCAACAGGAAGCAGTTGTTATAGTGTGATCACACCTTCAGTCAGAGACCTTTGGCCCTGTGCACTGCCTGCAGTCTGCAACAGCCTTCAGCCTGTAACAACCTGCAGCCTCCAGTCTTTAACCTTCAGTCTTCAGGTTGCAACCTGCAGCAACGTACAGCCTTCAGCCTGTAACAACCTGCAGCCTCCAGTCTTTAACCTTCAGTCTTCAGGTTGCAACCTGCAGCAACGTACAGCCTTTAGCCTTTAACCTGCAGCTAGCTTTAGCTTCATGAAACCACTCAGCACACTTCAGAACCTTCTGACCTGCACATTGGAGCAAGTTTGATAAATAACTAAAGTAATTTTTCTAAAATAATGCTAAAAACTCACTGGTTGAGTTTGTATTCTGTGTTCAGTGTTTCAGTCTGAAGTTATGAGTCTTCAGTTTGTACACAGCGACATTATTGTTCTGTTCACTTAAATAGGAAGTAGTCAGCGAGGCTCACAACAGTGACAGGATCAGATGTTCCTTTATTGAAGCACTGTAGGAGATTCAGACTGGCACAGTGGCACAAGGTGCAGAGAGTAAACAAAGAGAATAAAATATAATAATAAAACATATGTATTTATTATATTGTTGTCTTATTTTTGTTGATTACAGTTTTAACTGAATATCTCAGAATTAATATTTCAGTAAAAATGTGTTTTGATTCCAGTTAATCACACAGACGTGAGGATAATAAAGTTTCTTACTACTGAAAGTGAATCTTGTTTTAATAAACAAACACTAAATAACTAGCGAGTTAATCGACATCAGACATCTGACCACAGAGCTTCAGGCTAACTGGGAGCTCAAGTTTAAGATTCATTTTGTACTTTTGTTGTCCGACCCTGAAGTTAGCGTCATCCTGGTTCATTGGTAATCATTTATTAAGGTGTTCTCCAAGTAAAAAGCTAAGGTTACGCTATAGTCGAACTACACCGCGGTCACATAACTTCACTACGCTGAACTTCCAACTTATTATTAAATCTTTAATTAAAATCGTTGTAAACTTTAAGAATAATTTGAGAGAGCGAGTATAAACACGACGAGGCTGTAAAGGATAGCGAGCAGATCAGTCTCTGTGTTTTAATGTGACAACCTCTGTAATCCCAGTTAGCCACTCGTTAGCAACCGACCTTTTTAAGACGCGTACAGTCTTTAACATTCACAGGTCGAGTATTTACTGAACTGAACAAGAAAATCTCTTCAGGTTGTGTCAACCACAGACTCCGTTAGCTTAAATGCTAACTCATTTCAGGGCTTTAGGACTTTATTTCTATTGAGTAGATCCATTAAAGCTCCTCAGGCTTCTCAACTCTGTTATTAATTAATTATTTAAATTATTGAAGTTTTTGGGACTCGTATCAGAAACAGCGCCCTCTAGAGTCCCACCGCATCAAATCACTTTGGATTGTAAAGGTTGGTTTGTCTGGTTTCTCTTTCTCTGTTTAGTCTCGCCTCAGGATCTGGACCGAGCTGGGCGAGAAGGAAACTCCGACCAGGACCAGGACCTGAATACCGCCACAGCCAATCAAGAGTCAGCCGGGGATTCGGGTGGCAGCGTCCCAGCGCTGGTGATCACTCAGGCGGAGGAGGTGAGTACAGAGACAGCGGAGCCTGATGGGAAATAATATGCACATCAGGCTCTCATCTATATTCATGGGCTTCGACTGCTCCACTTTAACGCTGCGGTGCCAAATGTCTCGTCTTCCTCGCTGCCTTTGTTTCCAGCACTCACAGGTAGAGCTTTCTTCTCCGGATTTGCTGCCTTTGTTCTTTGTTTAAACGATGTCTCTGATCAAGTTCAAAGCATGGCCGTCCTGACAGCTCCTCTTCATCAATCTGTTCCTTCACAAACACTTTCTGTCTTACTTCCACTGCGAGCTCCGTTTGTGGGTTTACGGCTGTAATTATGCAGCCGTCACATCGTGGATTTAAGATGTATATTTATTTAAGAATATATTTGTTCATCGTGAACTGTTTTAAATATTCTGCTGTTTCTCAGTGATGAGATGAAGAATGAGCTCAACTTTTAATTCTTCACAGTCAACGGAGGTCTTTAAATTAGAAACCAGCAAACTCCAAAATCTGGAATCTGATATTAATTTTATAATTGAATGTTTTACACTGTTTGTTCGGCCTAAGATGGAGAATTTAAACAATAAGTCAATAAATCAGTTATCTTTCCTCAGAATCGTTGTTTATTTGATGTTATTAATGTAGTTTTTAATATTATTTATTATCACTGTACAAACACAACTTTATTCAGTGATTTTGGTGAAACTTGATCAGATTTAGTCATAATGTTTATAAATCAGTTTCCAGATTAACAAAATCAGTTTAAATAATATAATGTAATAATTTATTAACAATAACCTTATTCATCCTATCATCAGTGCAAGCTAACGTTGCTGTGCAGTAAGCTAACGGAGTACGTAACCCTGAGATGTTCTTTATTAATCTGATATCTGATGAACCAATCAGGAGTCAATAACAAGACAATGATCAATAAAACAGTAAAATCATTGATACTGAATTACAGCCTGAGACTGAATGTATGGCAGAGTGAAGGAGGAAGTTAAGCAGTTTAAATCTGCCTCTGAGGGGTTAAACATGAGAGTTTGAGCTCTCAGAGATCCCATTACCCGCCCTCCAGTGTACACGCTCACTGAGCCGAACCGCCTCCAAATAGTTTCCTCAGAACCTCTCCGGCACGCGGCGGAGGAGCACTTAAACCAAATTGACTTTACTGATCTGAATTATGAAGATACTGATATCATGCATAAAGTTATTTACCCCTCAGAAGAATTCAAATAAGTAATTCCCTCAGACGGCGATACGGGGGAACTAATATGAATGCAAATAGGATTAAGCTACTGCATTAGTGTCTGATAAACAATTTACAGGCCTGAGTGTTCACTGGGGGATACGCTCTCCAGTGCATGATGGGAAATGTGGAGATGCCAATCCGGGCAGGGAGGAGGGAGTGAGGGGGTTAACCCTCCATCCTCACCCGGTTGCAGCCGGAGCAACAACGGCGAGCGGCAGGTTGTCTGAGAGGTCATCAACAGGTTCAACGTTAGCTCTCCGTATCGTAGCGTAACGTTATTAAAAGGCTGCACATAAAGAACATAAAGAAGAAGTTATATTTTTACAACTGTGGAGCTGCTCTCTGAAGCTAGTTTCATTGATTACAATAGAAGCGTTGCAGCAGCCACTCAGACATTGCGTGTTGCATGAAGATAAAGTGTCTCAGTGTCCATTCTTACGTTCTTATGGCTGTTTATAGTTTCTATCTTATATTTTGTCCGGGGTTAATCAATAGATTTTAGCTGTAGGACGTTTCTATTAGGTCAGATCTTCGTTTTCAGTTCAACAAAGAGGACAAAGTGTAGAAAAATGTCCTCATATCCTGAAACAGAATCTTCAGATGTGCTTTAAATACGACTCTTCTTTCTTCTTCTTCATTGGTGACACGTTATACTTCTAACTGACTTCCTCACTGCCAGATCTCCTCCTCAGTGCGTTTCAATGGCGTGTGCTGAACGTGGCGTGTAGGTGTCGAGGCACTTTGATGATCCACATTGTGACAGTCAGCAGCACCAATTAAAGCCCGTTCTCACGTCATGTTGTGTTGAGGTCTTTTCCTGTTCTGCCAACAGTCGAACCCCCAAACAAACCTCAGGAGGATCTGAAAGACGACATCTTCCTGCGTGTCCTCACCATATACATACAGCAGGGATCACGCAGTGTGGAGAACCTGCTCATTAAACGCTGTACATCAGACGTGTATGCTTTTATCCATATTACTTCACTGCTCGTTCAAAGCAGAGATGTGATTGTTAATTAAAATCCGATAACACGGCGGGCAAAGACAGCTTGTTTTTATGTTTCTGTGCCGCTTCAGTTCAGTTCGGTTCTTCGTGTGCATGTTACAGTAAAAAGACGGTGAAAGATGTGGCTTAAAAACATAATTTTCATTAATGTCAACATGAAGACAACTTAGACAAACATATACAAGTGTGCAACATCTAAGCTAACCTTCCTTCCATGTTTGAATCAAAAACAACCAGGAACAAAACTAGAAGAAGATGTTTGAGATGTGATTATGAATGAAGTGTCACATATTTCAGCTCATTAATCTTATTAACACAACAAGACTCAGTGCTGCTTTATCAGGAAATAAACCTCTGCTACGTTCAGCTGCTGTCGGCTACAAACACTTTATTCAGCTTTATTGGTTTTGCTAAACTTTCTGTATAAAGTCACTGAGTTCCCGTATTTATGAAAACTTAGTTGTGTCCATTAAGTCCCAAAAAATGTCCCATTGGACAAAATCAGGTGACCTTCATCATCATGGTAAAGATAATAAATAGGTGATTAATGTTTGGTTAAATGATAAACGTGCCACAAGCTATTCAAACAGGGTAGCTGCTCAGGTGCTAATTAATAGTAGAACAGGAGCCAGAGCCTTCAGTTACCAAGCTCCTCTCCTGTGGAACCAGCTTCCAGTTGTGGTTCTGGAGGCAGACACCCTCATCACATTCAAGAGTAGGCTTAAGACATTCCTCTTTGATAAAGCTTATAGTTAGGGCTGGATCAGGTGAGTCCTGAACCATCCCTTAGTTATGCTGCTATAGGCCTAGACTATCGGGGGATTTCCCATGGTGCACTGAGCTACTCTCTTCCTCTCTCTTTCTGCACTCATTCATGTTCCATTAATGCATGTTACTAACTTCACTTCTTCCCCGGAGTTCTTGTGCTTTCTCGTCTCGCAGGTTCTCATGGATCCTGGTGGAGCCTCCTGCCATGGTCCTGCTTGACTGCCATTGCTAATATCACTGATATTATTGTTATTATTATTATTATAGCTACGGTTACTGTTGTTGCTGTTGTCACTGCTCATTGTCCCCCATCGTTGTTGTCGTCGTCATCATCTTCTTCATGTTCATCATCAGTCACTACTATTAGTGTAGTTGTTGCTACTGTTGTTGCTGTGCACCTGTCTGTCTCTCTCTCTCTGTCTCTCTCTCTCTCTCTCTCTCTCTCTCTCTCTCTCTCACCCCAACTGGTCGAGACAGACGACCACCCACCTAGAGCCGGAGGGTCTGTCCTAGGTTTCTGCCTTTTAACAGGCAGTTTTTCCTTGCCCTTGTCTCCAAGGTCTTGCTCATGGTGGTACTGTTGGGTCTCTGTAATTAATGTTTTAAAGAGTTCGGTCTAGACCTGCTCTATTTGAAAAGTGTCCTGAGATAACTTCTGTTATGAATTGGCGCTATACAAATAAAATTGAATTGAATTGAATTAAACTGTTTAGCTCCTTAATTAGCTAATCGATTGTACTATATTGATATTTAGAGCTAACTGCCAGCTTTACAACCATTGTGCCATGTTTTTATGGATGTTTGTGCGTCTGTTTGCTGGATCGTTGTGTATCGCATGTTTGATTAACTAGCTTACTACGCGTTCCCTCAAAGGCCAAAGAGTAAATCAGCTGTTATCCATATTAATCAGTTACATTAGTATTATATTGATAAGCTAAACATGACGACTTATTTATCAGAATATTTCTCTCTTTTAACTTAAAAGTGTTTTCTCCTATATAGACATAGATATGAAAGCTATATTAAACAACATGTAAATAAGATTTTGGAGATTCTGTAACAGCTAACTGTTTTTGTGTTAAGCTAACGTGACTTTGAACATCCTTTCACTCTGATGATGAAGGTATATAGTGTACAGTGTTGGGCAAGTTACTTTAAAAAAGTAATTAGTTACAGTTACTAGTTACTTCTTCCAAAAAGTAACTAAATTAGTTACTCAGTTACAAATTATAAAAGTAACTAGTTACTTCAGAAAGTAACTATTGCGTTGCTTTCAAGTAAATTCTTAAATGCTCAAATGTGACCCCACCTCCACCCCTCTTTAACGGAACTTCAAATACATGTGCATGTTCAATTATTTATGAATATTATAATGAGATGGACACTTAATACAATCCATTATTAACAGAAATAATTTAAACAAGTCTAAACTATTTTATTGTTGCTGTGGGACAAAGTGAGACTATCCTCCAATCAAATGCCATGTATGTAGATATTATGTCTATATATCGGATTGATACAAATAACACAATAGATGTTTTGGAACTTTTGATATTTATTGCCCCTCAACAGGCCACAACTGGGCAAAATTAAATTATGCTTGTTAAGCACTATACCAAAAATAAATAACAAATATATACACTCTTTGTAGTGCAAATAAAACAAAAAAAAAAACTTCAGACAATTGGTAGATATACTGTACTTCAAGTATTTTCTTCCTCGAAAAAGTACAACAGTGTAACAATATGAGGTGCTTTCAACTGAAAAGTACAATGTATAGCAAAACTAAGGAATCCAAATATAAACAGGTAATACATAAGAAATAAAAAATACATCTACCTAAAAATAAATCTCTTTGCCATTGACAATGTCACTTCAAGAGGCTGCAGCCAGCCAACAAATACATCTAAATTAAATGATGCTCTTCAAGCAATGTACCAAAAATGTATTCAGACAATATATACACTCTTTTTAGTGCAAATGTAATAAGATGCAACACAACTCGCCATACCGGTCTCTTGTTGACTGACTCGATTGTGTTGTTCGTTGTGTTGTCCGACTATGCGTGCTTTCGAACACCCGCCCAACTCTACCTCTGATTGGCTTACCATGAAATTTTACTCAACCTCAGCCAATCGTCAGCATTTATGCGCTTGTCTCGTGCACTGCCCACTAACCAAGGAAGAACAGTAAAAAAAGTCTTTGCCTCTCGGCTCAGAGATCTAGCTTCAATTATAGTAATGTGCCGCATTTTTTGGCAGTAACAGTAACGGCGTTATTAAGATGGGAAGAGTAATCAATTAGATTACTCGTTACTGAAAAAAGTAACTCCGTTAGTAACGCCATTATTTATAACGCCGTTATTCCCATCACTGATAGTGTATATATATACTTATATTATACATGTATATATATATATAGATATTTATAAGTCTTACCGTAGAACAACGTACAGCCTTCACACTGAAAATAATGAGAAAATATCTGCAGCTTTAACTCACTGACAGTTTTCTGTGTTTTTAAACCTCAGTGACACCGTTGAAACACAACACGCCGGCTTCAGCGCCCAACAAGTAAAACAGCGTAAACCTGAGGCCTCCATGTGATGATTAAATCTGAATTAAAAGCCAAGCAGGAACCTTCTTTGAAGTGCAAAGTAGTGTCATTATTATTTACAGTAAAAGTGATGTAGTACTTGAAATAATTAGCTGAAATCAAAATGATGGGTGTGACGTGTTTTATCCAGTTTGTGTGTGTGTGTCTGAATAAGTGTGTGCACAGCGAGGACAATAGTGACTGGAGAGGAGTAATTAGCTCTCTGGGGACTTCAGTCCTAAACAGTTAAAGGACAATCTGTGAGCTGTTAAACTGCTGCTGCTGATGTCTGTTGCCAACCGAGGCCTAATTGTAGTCAACAGGCCTCGGCAGCAGTTGGTTCTGGTAGCCGTGTATGAAGATCAACGTTTCAGGGAGGCAGACGGACATTTTGTTGAGCTGTAAACACTCTCTCATATGCTAATTCTGCTGCACCTTGGTGCCGTTTGAGGGACGTGAGCGAAGATTGGAAGTGATAACTGGTGGTTTATGTTGTTTGGATGTTCCCGAGGTAGCAAACTAACAAACAGCAGGTAGGAAAGGTGTGTTCGGTTTCACATCTCATAGAAACATCATGTGTGATGGAGGCTGTGACAGCGAATGAGACTGAACAGGTTTACCAAACTCACCGGAGGATTGGTTGCAAAGTATTTATACAAAAGCTACAAACACAAGAGCTATCCTCGAGTTTCAGGGTAAAAGATCGCAATAAAATAATGATATACTACACGAAATAATAGATTATAATAACAGTGAAATAAAATATGTTTTTATGTTCTGTGTGTTTACAGTCTGGACCAGAATCAGTGGCTCCAGTCGAACCAGCGGAGCCTCGGAGACCACAGAGACCTGAAGACCTGGTGATCCCTACGACACCCACAGAACCCAGTCTGAGCTCCAGCAGTGACGGAGGAGACATGACCTGCTCAGACCTCCTTTCTCTGAGGAGCGACTCCGTGTCTCTGGCCAGTGAGCCGACGATCTCCAGGACGGTGAGTGAACATCCTGGTCCAACCCGTTCACTCACTGCTGATCAATAATCTGATTATTATAGAGACAGATCAGGTTTCACAGATCCTGTAATGTTTAGTGTTGTAGATCTCAGATATTTTGGTGTCCGTCCAACCTTCTGCTCACCTGTGCGACTCAGCCTCAGGTGTGAAACCACATTTGTCCAACAACGAGTGAATCTCTCTGAACAGAAATAAAAAAATAAAAACACGACCTCCATCTTGTCGAGATGAACCTCCTGAACTAAACAACAGCGAAACTCCCCTCTTAACAAAACATTCATGTTCCTCTGCAGAGCGATCCAGTCCCATCAGCAGCAGAAAGGCTCTCTTTATGGCGGGGTCACCGGGGGGAATATGGAGCCCGGCGTACGAGCGGTGAGGCTGTAGCGTAATCATAATTCCCTTGACCTCTGGTGACCCCTGCGAGGCTCCGACAACGAGGGCCACGCCACAGAACAGGCGGCTCCTTTCAAACCGCCGCTCGCTCCAAAATGGCTTTTTCATTTCTCAAACAATCACATGGCGGCGGCTGTGAATGAGAGGGCAGATTACATAAGGCCGGGGTTCCCGGGGTGAGATAAGTGCTTTCTCTCCCAGAAAGCCGGAGACTGAGAGCTCATACCGGCAACGCCGTTATCTTCCTGCGCTCTCATTAACGCTCCCCTCTGACTCTCTGAAAGCAGCTACTGGCAAAACACGATTGTTGGAAAATCTCAATTAATATGTAAATGTGAGTGAGATTCATTACTTATCAGAATCAATCCAACTTTATTGGTCCAGCAGCTTTCATACAGACCGCAACCAGGACTGTAATTTATCTGCGCTTTTATTTTAGTAACGCACAAATCACAAGTTGGTGATAATTTACATCACTAGTTCCAACCTGAGGGTCAGGACCCCGCCAGGGGTCGCCAAAGCTTCCTGAGGGGTCGCGAGACCTTCTTGATTTTAATGGATGTGAGAAAACTAAAATAAAGAAAAATATACACTGTTAAATATTTATCTTCACAGCGTCTTCCTGTCCAACTGTGGTTACTTTTATTTTGGTTTCCCCTCTGGATCTGATCTACTCATCAGAGGCCCGTCAGTCTCAGCCAGTGTTCACCTGTTAATCAATAATACGGCCTGACGGTTCGAGAACTGTGACAGTGGGAAACATGGCGTCACAACTCAGTGATGGTAAAGCAAAGAGCGTCTCATCACTGTTAGTGTGAAGGTTTGTAAAGGATCAATGTCTGGATCCTAAAACTCTTTAAAGATCAGTGGAACTGACCACAACCATTAGAAGATCCTCCAGGTTCAGCTTTAATTATATTATTATATATTTATATTTATATGTGTGTTGGTGTGTGTGTGTGTGTGTGTGTGTGCATTGAAAGCAACCTGAACTCACATTGAGTCCTGGTCAATACGAAGGAATACAAATACTTTAAAACACAAATACAATAAAATAAACAATTCAGTAAATTATAATAAAACCCTCTAAACTGACACTGACCATACATCTCATTATATAAAATGTACGTTTATATAAAATAATATATGAAATGTACATTTTTATATTAAAAGACAGTAAGTCTGTTTTGTTGATTTTTTTTAGTTAAAACTTTGAAGTAATAAATGAAGTTATCAGACTTTATGTTTCGCTGTGTAACAGTATATATATATATTTATATACTGTTACACATATATTTATATATACATACATATATGTATGTATATATAAATAAATAGTGGGCGGGATGTAGATAATAATACAATGAAATATTAAACACATTGATAACAATAACCACTGCATTCGTGCACTAATACAGTTTAATATATGAGTGAGAATCATTTCCATAGAAAACACCTGCAGCCATAAATGATTAATGACAATGAGGCAGGAACCCATGAGGGCAGGACTTCCCCTTTAATTACTCCTCTCCAATCAAACCCTGCAGACACGACTCACCGAGCGCCTCCAAAATTAAATGTTCCTAAACAGTCCGCTGAGACGGATAGAAACGTATTAAAGACTCTGATGAAGTCGGCTTCACTGACGCATGACTAAGCTTTATTACTGAAGAGGACTCCTGACTCTGTAATCCCGCTGCGGAGGACCAATTCAGTCCAAAGACGCTTTTATTACCTCCGAACCAGGTTGTGTTTGTTTGTCCTTCGGAGAAACTGAAGACCTGATTGTCATGAAAGTTGGTGGAAAGACGGCAGTAAAACGGGTCCACTAGGGAATCAAATACAGGACTGAATCCATTCAACCCTGCTCAGGTTCAGGTTCACCAACAAGATCCAGAACTTCAGCTGGTCTTTCGGGGGGGGCAACAATCGATAACAAAAGAGCACAACTCCTATTTGTGACGGTCTTAAGAACACAAATCTGAACACAAATCTCCGTTCGATTCCCTCGGAGGAGATCGTTCAAATACAATGCTTGCAACAAAAAAGGTCACAGAATTCAAAATGTCTCACTTCCTGTTGGGTTTGGGGAATCGGTCGAAGAGGGTTTTTGTTTGTGTGGTCATGATACACGCGTGTCCTAATTTTCATACATATGAAACAGATGACTGTAAATAAATGAATAAATTAAAGGTTTATCTGTATGTTTATATAAAATTCAACTAACACAATGAATCCAACTCATAATGATCAGAAAATATCTGTATTTATGAAATACTGTGAGTAAAACTGTTGTTATAGCTCACTATAATCTGATAATTAGCTTTAACACAGTAGGACACACAACCTTATTGTGTTTAACCGAATCAATTATACACTTATAGCTGAACGGCTAGTGGCTAACTGCTAACTGCTAATGTTATCACACATGAACCCAACCAATCAAATCACACAACGAGCTGAACAGATCAACATACGAGTAAAAGAAAAATATGATTTCATTGTCTTTTTGTTTTATATAAATCAGTCTAATATATATATATAATATATAATATATATTATATATAATTATATATACTTTATTACCAATGGGTCAGGGAGACGTACACAATGTACACAATACCTGTATAACCATAAACAATCATATTTGCCAGTCCGGAGCACAAACTGTATAATTACAACTTCTCACCAAACTCACTTCCTGTTTCTGGATGCAGACGCACATTAATCCTCAAACACTCAAATGTTTTATTAATTTACATTTTTTATTCATTTTAACCAAAACATTATTCTGCAGAAGAGCTGCAGGTTGCCGACTGTTGGCCTCAAAGCATTGATTTACAGCAGTAACAGTACAGAAGCTGTTACTGTGTGCTGCACATTATAATCTGTATTACTGTGTGCACATTATAATCTGTATTACTGTGTGCTGCACATTATAATCTGTATTACTGTGTGCACATTATAATCTGTATTACTGTGTGCACACTATAATCTGTATTACTGTGTGCTGCACATTATAATCTGTATTACTGTGTGCACACTATAATCTGTATTACTGTGTGCTGCACATTATAATCTGTATTACTGTGTGCTGCACATTATAATCTGTATTACTGTGTGCTGCACATTATAATCTGTATTACTGTGTGCTGCACATTATAATCTGTATTACTGTGTGCTGCACATTATAATCTGTATTACTGTGTGCACACTATAATCTGTATTACTGTGTGCTGCACATTATAATCTGTATTTCTGTGTGCTGCACATTATAATCTGTATTACTGTGTGCACATTATAATCTGTATTACTGTGTGCACACTATAATCTGTATTACTGTGTGCTGCACATTATAATCTGTATTACTGTGTGCACACTATAATCTGTATTACTGTGTGCTGCACATTATAATCTGTATTACTGTGTGCTGCACATTATAATCTGTATTACTGTGTGCTGCACATTATAATCGGTATTACTGTGTGCTGCACATTATAATCTGTATTACTGTGTGCTGCACATTATAATCTGCATTACTGTGTGCACACTATAATCTGTATTACTGTGTGCTGCACATTATAATCTGTATTACTGTGTGCTGCACATTATAATCTGTATTACTGTGTGCTGCACATTATAATCTGTATTACTGTGTGCACACTATAATCTGTATTACTGTGTGCTGCACATTATAATCTGTATTACTGTGTGCTGCACATTATAATCTGTATTACTGTGTGCTGCACATTATAATCTGTATTACTGTGTGCTGCACATTATAATCTGTATTACTGTGTGCTGCACATTATAATCTGTATTACTGTGTGCTGCACATTATAATCTGCATTACTGTGTGCACACTATAATCTGTATTACTGTGTGCTGCACATTATAATCTGTATTTCTGTGTGCTGCACATTATAATCTGTATTACTGTGTGCTGCACATTATAATCTGTATTACTGTGTGCTGCACATTATAATCTGTATTACTGTGTGCTGCACATTATAATCTGTATTACTGTGTGCACACTATAATCTGTATTACTGTGTGCTGCACATTATAATCGGTATTACGGGTGTTTTAGGGGAGTCTGTGTGTTATTGAGCAGAAACAAACATCCTCTGACTGCTCACCCACTTTTTACACCACAAACGTCTCAGACTTCCTCTCACAGTCGACCTTTCACACGTTCCTCCTCAGTAACTGGCTGCCAGTGGAACCAGTGGAACCAGTGCTGAGGATCAAGTTAAAGTTACATTACTGAAATATTACTGAACAGCTTAAAACCACAACGCAGAAATATGACTTAATATTATTATATAAAGTTGTTCTGTTGTCCAGATAAAGAAATGGTGGAATTATTATCAGCAAGAACATACTGAAGTTAAGTTTGTATTGTCTGCATAATAATTATAATAAATGAATAATAAATAATAATAAATAATAATAACAATGGGTCCTACCAAAGTAAAAGACATTAACTTCCATCTGATCTCTCACTCTGTTAATTAAATATATATAATCTAATAATAATAATAATAATAATAATAATAATACAGTCTAGTGATCATTAATATTAATATAGTGAATGTGTTATATACAACAAGCTTATATCTGTCTGTCTCTCTGTCTGCCTGTCTCTCTGCCTGTCTGTCTCTCTTTCTGTCTGTCTGCCTGTCTGTCTCTCTGGAGGATCAATATCTGTCCTGTTATTGAATCTTAGACGTTGTGATTAATGTTAATAGTGTCGATGGATAAAAGCTCCTTTAGAGATGAAACATTTTAATTCCACACAGACGAACAATTAAAGTCATTGATCTGATCTCTTTGATTATTATCAGTGATTGATTGAGACGTCTGAACTTTAAAGGACGACTTTAAGAGGAAAATGTCTTTCTTCTTATTCTGCTCTTTTTAACGTCCGCCGCACCCCTCCCCCCCACCGACCCGTTGCCGTTCGCCGGTGTGACAGAGTGGCTCGTAAACGCCACCAATTAGGACGGGCAATTGGCACACAAAAGGGCCGGCACTAAATGGTGATGAGAGGTGGGAGGCTGTCAGAGGGTCTCTGGGGGAGGACGGGGGGAGAAGGGGGGAGGAGGGGGGGAGGACCTGTTGTGACAGGATGAATAGAGTGGGAGCAGCTTTTGTTATGTTAACAGACGTCACTTTGTTCCCATTCACAGACAGAGCGGGTTGGAGTTTGTGGTTCTCACTGTGAGAGGCTACAGGACGGAGGATGAGGGTGGGGGAGGAGGAGGGAGGGTGAGGTTGGGTGAGGGAGGAGGACGGAGGGTGAGGGATGTGACACTGAGGTCAGTGAGGCTGCTGGTTGGTTCCACTAATGTAGTTTTAGGAATCAGTTTGGTTTTCAACGCGCCGCCACAGACGCGTTGAAAACCAAACTGAGTTAACTTCCTCTAATCAGAGGGGAGCGGCCCAGCAGCAACTGCCCCGTTCTACTGAACCGTGCATATGTTATAAATGATATTATATTATAAATAATGTTATAAATTATATTATATATTAAACATTATATTATATATATAATATAATTTCCAACAGAAGCCTGCAGGTTTCTCTAACCTTTAATTCTGCTTTGAGCTGTAATCATTTAGTGAAACACCTCAGTGAGTGTTTGTGTTGTTAGACTACTAATGAGGGAGATGAAGAGCCTCCTCCTCCTCCCTCCTGGGATGTTGTTCCCTCCTCACTCTTGTCTCTCTGCCTCCCACAGTCGGTAAACGTCCATCATAACTCCAGGAGTTTCTAACACACCGTCGCCCCGCTGTGCTGCCTCAAGCAGTCTGTTACCCATTATTACCCATGATTCTTAGTGTTTGCTTTCAGCTGATGTGGAGCGGCCCGCCACAGAGGACAATATAACCCTGCAGTTCCTCTAACGGCCACCAGAGGCTCCAGTAGTGAGTCAGGCTCCATGTTAACCTGCAGTTTGGTGTCGATTGTACGACTCTCCCTTTATATTATATTATAGTGACAGGCCTCATTCAGCTCCTCGTCAGGAACCTGTTGGGGGGGGGGTCACAGAGACTGCAGACTGATCAGGACCAGGACAGGAAGCTGACCGCTGAGGTGGTCGGTCCCTCCAGGAGTTAGCGGCTGATTTCACAGCAGCTTTTATAAAACTTGTGATGCGTGTGAATTTTTAATAAAATGATGGGAAACTGCAAAAATAGTTTCTAATAGATCTAATTAATTAAATTAAAGGCACTGTGTGTGTGTGAGGTTAATAACTGCAGGAAGTTAAATAACTGAAATCAGACATTTGTCTTCAGTTCAACACTTGAACCGTATCGCAGCCCCGCTACGTCTCAGATCCTCGTAGATGGGACGGGTACACTGCCCCGAATACACAACCTTTCACTGTGTGTGTTACACAATAATACACTTGTACTGTAACAGATGACTGGCTGACGGGGGTCAGAGGTCAGACTCACTGACTCATCTGGAGTGTTTTAAAGTTCCTCAGATGTTGGGCTGAGAGAAGCACATGAAGAGGAGGATGTGAAACGAAGGAATGAGACTGAGAGCGGGAACATGAATCAGATAATTGAACGCTGCTCATTAACACGCTGACAATAGACGGTAAATAAAGATGTCAGGTGGAGAGATGAAAGCGAACTCGTCCTCTCTGAAGGGTTTTATTGAGCCTCTGAGACTCGTTCAGACTTTTTAGGGATTTAATGGATTCGTTAGATTTTACTCTTTCTCGCTCCTTCAGGGAGGTTCACTGTCAGTCTGTGGATCTTATATAACCACTGCAAACAATTACACAATGAGAGCCCTATCGTTCGTTATTAATGCCGCCAACGTACCCAGCAGGAGGTCTTTATTCCAGCTGGGATCTGTTTCAGGACCAGGCCTCGAACTGTGGAGGAGCACTAGTTCAGTATTAGGGTTACTGGTAATTGAAGTCCTAATATTTCAGGAATAAGGTTGTAATATTTTTAGTATTATTTTTTTGGCCTTTATTTGATAGAGGGACAGCTGGAGATAGACAGGCAAGGGGGGCAGAGAGAGAGGGAATGACACGCAGCAGAGGGCTGCAGATCGGGTTCGAACCCGGGACGCTGCATATATGGGTTACCAGCTCTACCGACTGAGCTAACTGGGCGCCCTAGGTTATATATTTGATCACAGAACAGAACTATTTTATTAAACGACTACAGAACGTGACGTTAGCGCTCTGTATCGTAGCATTAGCTCTCTGATTGGAGGGAACTAAAAATATCTCCCGTTGCCAAGTCGTCTCTAGGGGTCGTCCTATTTACTGGAGCAGTGAGCCACGTTTCCATTGCAGTAGGACATTATGGGATGATGATGATCCTGTCCAGGTGTTAGTCAGAGCCTCAGGTGTTACCAGGTGTTGGGCTGGATTAATTCCTGATGACCTGGATGGGTTAGGGTTTATCTGTAAGAAACTTTATTTATATCCTGTTGGATTTTAATCTGTAAAAATAAAACAAATCAAATCTTTTGTATCAAAAATCTGAATCTGGAAATACTCAGTTACTGTTCACCATGTTTGATCTTTATTGTTGTTGTTGTTGATGATCTTTATTGTTGTTGTTGATCTTTGTTGTCGTTGTGTTTCAGAGTGAGGATGAAGACAGCAGGAGTGTCACAGCTTCCTCTGTCATGGTAAGTTCATGAGAAAATAAAAGTTGTTTATTGTGTGTGTGTGTGTGTGTGTGTGTGTGTGTGTGTGTGTGTGTGTGCCCCCCATCCACCGTTCCCATGGCGATATACCATAATGCCCGCCACCCCCTCCCTGACAGGACACAGCGCCGGCTGCTCATTGGCTGTGACGGCCTCCCACTACTCTGACTGGAACCAGCAGCTTTTATTTTGAAAGAGAAATAATATGATTATTTACATTTGTATTGATTAATCTGCTGATTATTAACATAATAATAATGATTATAATAGATATATAAACACTTTATGATTGATTGGATCTTCTGTAAATAGGAATATATATATTAAACATTGATCAGTGATATAATAAACAGTGTTTATTAATATAGAAATACAGTATATAATGTAATAAAGTAGTATAACTATAATTAGGACAATAATAAGAAGAAGAACTATAGACTGTGTATAGCCGTACTCTCCGCCGGCCGGCAGCGCTCTGTGTGTGCTGTCGGGCTGAAGGACAGCCTCCCTCTGAGTCTGCTCCAGGCTGTGTAATTAACATGGAGGTATCAGGTAAACAGTGAGGACGGCCCGGCAGGCCTCTGATTAAAGGCCTGGGTGGTGCTTCACAGCGCCCCGCTGGCCAATAAACACCACTAATGGCATCAGGACCCCCGCCCTGCGGCGCGGCGGCCCCCGCCACGGTTAGAGGGCAACGAGGACGCCGGTTTGAGGTGGAAAATACCAAAACATAAGTGTGAATGTTAAATACACTGAACATGTTATATAAGATCAGATTGGTTCTTATAGCAGCTGCAGATTCACATGATGATCAGATTGAAACTATAATGAGAAAATAATAATTCTTTCTTTTCATTCATATTCTTAACCATCATAAAAACCTACAGAAAGAAAACTTTTGCAACAACGCCGCCTCCATTAAAACAGATTACTTCTACCTGTCGCTGTAGCTAATAGCGCTGTGTGCTACGTCCCCCCAGCAGCTGTAGTGGATCCATTAGCGGACTCTGTCGGACTGGGAGCTCCCAGTGAACAGCAGGTCCAGACCGGGACTGAATGCAGCATCTGATGCTGACGGAGGTCAGTGTGACTGCAGGAAATAAAGACTGAGGTGGTTGTTTTACTGGTTTTAGCTCCTGACCCCTCAGGGCTCAGTCAGCTAATGTTAGCTGCACAAGCTAACGTTAGCTGTCGTTAAAATGTCTGTGTTCGGTCCCGGTCTCGCCGTGTCCACAGGGATTCTGCTGAGCCCGGTTCTGTTGTGTGCTAACGGCAGCAACAGCAGCAGTTATGCTAAAATGCTAATTCAGTTCTGTTAGCATGTTAGCAATAAATCAAGAACATGCTGTTGAACAGAATCATTAAACGAACACGCGCTGGCCAATCACAGAGCGGTTTGTGATCCGGTGTTTCCCGCCCTCCCAGTCTCTGTTCCACAGGGTGCAGCTGGATCCTCTGGAGAAGGACTGGTTGAGGAGCTGCGCTCTGGGGAACAAGGCCGCCCAGCGCCAGCTGCTCTCTCAGGACTCCAGCCTCGTGTTGAAGAAGGTACAGAACTGTTTAACATTAATATACGTTTAAAGCTTCTGTGTGTAACTTTAAGAAAATCTGGTTAATTACTCTACGTTTTCAATTCAATTCAATTCAATTCAATTTTATTTGTATAGCGCCAATTCATAACAGAAGTTATCTCAGGACACTTTTCAAATAGAGCAGGTCTAGACCGAACTCTTTAACATTAAACGTTTACTTTGGTAAACTTTTGGTCGGTTGGTCGGATAAACAATATCATTCAGTAGTGTGTGTGTGTGTGTGTGTGTGTGTGTGTGTGTGTGAGAGAGAGACGTGATGTTATTGTTCAACCTTCAGAAATGTTGTTTTTGTGATGTTTGTTTTATTAATATCTGTTCTTTCTGCTGTCGTCAGGATTTCATCACTGTGAGTGAGCGACAGCATCGTGTCTTTATTGATGAATCACAGATTGTAAAGTTCCCTCATCTTCATCACAGTCAGAGAGAGAGGACAGATAAACTTGTCCTCTCTCTCTGACTGTGATGAAGATGAGGTTGTTCTTCGTCAGCCATCAGCTGTGTGTAAAGTCCTCTCGTCTCATTGTCAGTGAAACTCGATAAACGTCTTCAGAGAGCCTTTGAGAAAACAATTGGCTTAAGGAAATGAAACGTTCAAAGGGCAGTAAACCAGTCAGTAATCTTCTTACTGAAAGAATGAAAGGGAAGGACGGAGGACGGGGGGGGGGGGGCTGTAAAGTAATGATCCTATTAGTTGGGATAAGAAGCTGCAGACAGCAGGTAAAGATGAGGAAGATCAGGAAGATGAATCAGATAAACAGAAATCCCTTCAGGAAGAGAGGATGAGGAGGATAAACACCCTGAAAACCTCAGAGGATTCAGATCCTTGACTCAAAGTACTGATTACACTGTACACTAATAATAATAATAATACAGCATTAATAATAATAATAATAATAATAATAATAATAATACAGCATGTTTAACACTTTACTTTAAGACTTTAAACCTAACAGCTATTTAATGTTCATACTGGAGAAAAGTCTAAAGTGTATGAAGGAAAATCAGTTTAGGGTCCAGGTTGGTTTTGTTCTGTAGTTCTTACATCATCATTACATCATCAATACATCATCATTACATCATCAATACATCATCAATACATCATCAATACACACACAGCTTTACAAACTAACTCTGTACAGAGACTGACCTTCCGTTAATCAATATCAATCAATAATCAATAACACTCTCCACCAGCTCTTTGTACATTACTAAACTTTCAGCAGAAACAATAAAACTAAAGGTTGAGTTTGGATCTTTGACCGTTAGAATGTGTGTCAGTGTCAGTGAGCCGACCTGCTGTAGAGTCCAGAACCTTCCAGAACCTTCCAGAACCTCCCAGAACCTTCTAAGACCTTCCAGAACCTTCTAAAACCTTCTAGAACCTCCCAGAACCTTCAAAGACCTTCCAGAACCTTTTAAAACCTTCCAGAACCTTCTAAAACCTTCTAGAACCTCCCAGAACCTTCTAAGACCTTCCAGAACCTCAGTGTTACTGTGTGTTGATGCTGTTCCACATGAACTGTATCAGTGAGTCCATCCAGCACTAACAGCTCATTCTCTGTTTCCCTCTGACGACCTCCTGTGATGTAAACGGCGGCGAACACAAAGGGGGTAAGTTAATGCTAATTATCCGGACCCGGACCAACGGGACTCAATTAGCTTGCTGGTATCACAGACAGCAGCGCGCCCACCTCGACCTCGCTGTCTTCAGTTTGAGTCGATGTTTGGACGTCTGCCCTGGGGGTGGGTGGGGGGGTGATAATGTTCATGTAAATTCACACAGACGTCCAATTTTCTGGACTGTTTGTGTACAAAGCACGAGGAGGCGTTGCACTGCGAGGAGGCGTTGCTCTGCGAGGAGGCGTTGCACTGCGAGGAGGCGTTGCACTGCGAGGAGGCGTTGCACTGCGAGGAGGCGTTGCACTGCGAGGAGGCGTTGCACTGCGAGGAGGCGTTGCTCTGCGAGGAGGCGTTGCACTGCGAGGAGGCGTTGCACTGCGAGGAGGCGTTGCTCTGCGAGGCGGCGTTGCTCTGCGAGGAGGCGTTGCTCTGCGAGGAGGCGTTGCACTGCGAAGCGGCGTTGCTCTGCGAGGCGTGTAGTCCTCCCTCACACTGACTGAGCTTGGTGCTCACACACCTGGCTCTATGCTAAACAGCGGCCTACATACTCACTCACTACGGATTACTGAGCAACTCTACGGGCCCCGGGGCCACAACCTCTGGTTGAAGTCACTTTACTGGTTTCTGTTGTTAAGGGGGGTAAAGGGACTGACCACAGAGACACAAAACTACTAAAAATAGATATAAATATACAAACAGATGCATACTATATATACTATAATAATATACTATACTATATATACTATATATACTATAATAATATACTATACTATATATACTATAATAATATACTATAATATACTATACTAATATATACTATAATAATATGCTATATTAATATACTATACTAATATATACTATAATAATATACTATATTAATATACTATACTAATATATACTATAATAATATGCTATAATAATATAATATACTAATATACTAAACGATAGAAATTACAACAAAGAGGGAAACTGCATGATGATACAAAACAACCACGTTATTTATGGGGAATTGTGGTTATTGTGTGCCGGTCTCTCAGTCTGTGGGTCTGTGGGTCTGTCAGTCTGTGGGTCTGTCAGTCTGTGGGTCTGTGGGTCTGTGGGTTCTGGCTCCTGTCTAAGAGGGATGGGGGGACCCGTCCTTGCCTGCGTCCAGGGGCTCACAGTGGGCTCCTGATGCAGGATCTCATTAGGGGCAGTGTCTCCAGCCCGGCAGTGGGGGGCTGTAATGATATTATAATTACATGCTAATTAATATTTGAGCGAGCAGTGGGCCTGGGGGGGGGGTCTGTGATCAACCCACAATCAGCCAGAAGATCTCGGCTCCCTCTTTCAGCTTTTCTTGAAGTCCTGATTTCACAGTTCTGAGGGGATGAAGTACGATCCTCCTCGTTCACTCTCATGTGTTCACGCTGTATGTTCACTGCTCTCTGATGGGTTGTTGCTCCTCTGTATTTGTCTTCCAGTCCAACATATGTCCCTCACATTGACTGTTCGGGTCCTTTCAGATGCCGTATGGTGGAACTGTTGCAGGCGGCCTTTGAAACTCTCCTCCAATGGCAGAAGTAGAATTTCACACGGCATTATGGGACTTTAAGCTTCCTATTCAAGAGCTTTTAGAGAAAGGACCCCTCCATATGGCCCGGCCTAATGCGCCGCCTCACTGCGTGTGTCCCCCCCCGCTCCTCCTCATGGACCTCCCCATGCAGCAATAACAACATCAATGGTCTGACCCTCGCGCCCCTCCACAGTGTTTCACTCCTTTTCATGCTTCACTTGATCAAAACGGAAGGAGTGAAATTTACTCTTTTAGATGTTCTTTTCCCCGCTGCCCCCCCACTCTGCCACTGTCACTGCGCGCCCACCGTAGGGCCGACAGATGCCTGGCGCACGGAGGCCGACTGTTGGCCGGCGGTGTCCGGTTTGTGCCGGGTCAGTGTCTGTGCTCCCGTATCGGCTGCGACTGTTTACTGGAGGCGGCGGCGTCCTGCAGGCAGACAGGTGGACACGTGTTCCTCACTGCGTCTGTGGCTCCGTCTCTTCCTGTTTGTCCAACAAAGATCATCAGTTCTTCATCTCATTGCAGATATTCACACTGAATTATATAGATTATAATATATATTATATTATTATATTATATATATTATATTATATTATATAGATTATAATCTGTATAATATAATATAATATATATAATATATAATACAATCTTTGGCTGAAGACACACGTGGAAAACATCTCCCCTCTGAGGTCAGATTAAAGGGAAACTGGTTTATTTTTCACTTTAATGTGACAGTTTTATTCTTTATAACATTAGTCGCATTAAAGGAGTTTCTGTAGTTTTAACTCAGTTGTTAATAAATTCACCTTTAAACTGTAAATGAGTGAATGAAATAAACCCAGAATGAGGTTTGTCTTCCTTTTACATCACCTGTGGGATTAAATCCTGTTTCCTGATCTTTACACACATTAATAAACACTGTCGCTGTCACTGTGTATTAATGTGTGTGTGTGTATTAATGTGTGTGTGTGTATTAATGTGTGTGTGTGTGTATTAATGTGTGTGTGTGTGTGTGTGTGTGTGTTAGTGTGTGTGTTAGTGTGTATTAGTGTGTGTGTGTGTGTATTAATGTGTGTGTGTGTTAGTGTGTGTATTAGTGTGTGTGTGTGTGTATTAATGTGTGTGTGTTAGTGTGTGTGTATTAATGTGTGTGTGTGTGTATTAATGTGTGTGTGTGTGTGTGTGTTAGTGTGTGTGTGTGAGATGGAGCCACAAACAATGTCAGTGAGTGTCGGAAGAGGCCGGTGGGCGAGGCGGGGTTCAGTTAGCACCTTCTAATGAAAACCGTCGCTGTTGAAGCAGCCTGCCCCCCCGGGCTCAGTGGCCCGCCTGCATCAGCACGCCAACACAGACACACCGGCAAAATAAAACCTCCATTAAGCACCCTCCCTCCCTCCGTCTTCACGCTCTCGGTTGTTGGCTGAATGAGGAACATCAGCGTGGAGGAATGAAACACTGTTCCATTAGTTTGATCCGGTTTACACCCCGAGAGGGAGGAGGTCCACAGACCGGGACCGGCTCATATTTACCTCAGAGGAGGGAACCAGTCCAAAGTGTCACAGCGACAGTTTTATACTGAAGTCGTCCGTTGTCCAAACCCCCAAACACTCTAACTAACATACGCTGCTGATCGGAAACATAGAATACATCTTCTCCTTTAAAGGCTCTTTAAGCACCAGCAATGTTTATAATGTTTATTATATATAAACAGCTAACATCACTTCATCTTCGTGCTTTATCTTTATGCTAATGTGACCTGCAGCACTCTGTCCTCGGTATAATTCGGTGCAGGAGGCTGCAGATAAATTCCTGTCTGTGTTTCTGCTGGTAAACCGACCCGAGCTTTCAGGCGCACGCAGGCGGCGAGGACACACAGATTACAGTTTCTATGGTTCCCAGCTCGCTGAAAGGAGGCGACGTTAACGTTAAAGAGGCCGATGACAGCGGGCTGATGTTTCCACGGGGACTGAAGAGGTCGGAGGGACGGTTGAGATCAAACACTGTGAATAACAGGATTATTGATTCTTTATCAGTAATCACATTGGGTCACTTTATAGCTTGCTGGAGACATTACTTACTAACATAATACTTTTTATTACATTTATTCTTTAAGCAATAAAACAAAAATTCATCTTATTTTGTTCCAGTTACACTTTTAATTACTCTTTATTTTATTAGTTACTTTGTTACTTTTCAAACGTTCATTTTTTATTTTCCTACCAGCACCAAATGTTTACACTTTATGAATTAACATAACCTTTAAAATATGAACATAATTAGCTAACATTACTTTTTATTTCCGTGCTAACGCTATTGTTGTTATTTGTTTATGCTAACGTTACCTTAATTACTATTAATTGTTTCACTGTGTTGTTGACCTTAAGTATAATTCTTCTTTATTTGTTCTGTTTTCCATCCCTCGGACACATGAAGTTTGTAAGTTCATTAGTTTCAGTGTTTGTAGTTATAGTGTCTGTGTGTTAGCCTGTTAGCATTAGCATGTCTTTAGCCTCGAACAGCCGAGTCAAACTCCTTCAATGTTCTCTGCTCTGAACATTAATACTGATCACACTTTATCAGGATTAATTATAATGATATTATTATTATTATTATATATAGTATTAATATTATCCTCAGAGATGCAGTTAAGCTCATGATGATGATTTATTGATTACTTACTACGGAGGCCTGTTGCTGCTTCGCCAAAATAAAACGTATCAGTGTCTGGTCAGCAATGTTTTCATGTTATTAATTATTTATTATATATATATAAATAATTAACTGCCATGCTATATATAATATATATATTATAATTATGAGTGTCCAGACCGACGTGGCTCAACGTCTGAACGTTTGTGTCTCTGCCTGAAACAATCTGGATCATTAGAATCAAATAGACAATAAATCACACATAAAATATATTTCTTCATTCATTCTGAATTCTCCACTGCTGTTTAAAGTGTTTTAATGTCCGTACACATCAGTATCAGTCTCTGTGTACGTCCACTGTGATGCTCATTATCTCACCTGTGGTCCCCGTTACCTGATCAGGACTCGTCTCTTCTGATGAAGACCTCTTTTATCAGAACTGTAAATATTTTACATCCTTTCAGCCCTTTTTCTTCCAGCGCTTGTTTTCGGACACATTATCTTTATTATATCTTAGATTTAAAGTGATCATCAGAGCAGACTGTAATAAAGTGTACTGTATGTTTGTACCGGTGTGTGAACAGCTTTGTGTAAATGAACTCGTCCACACACTTTATACAGATTGATTAGAGAACATTAACGCTGTGATTAGTGACATGTTTAATACAACACAATGCAGATGGGATAACTGTCCTTGAATGTGGCTCTTTAGCAGAGAATTAACTCCCATTGGGTTGAATTATTATATTATTATACACTTATTACTGTGTGTGTGTGTGTGTGTGTGTGTGTCTGAGGCTCGCAGCTAAACCTGTTTCAACTGATTACCCATCAATTCACTTCAAAGCAGGACATTATTCAAATGAGACGACTTTCTCTCCTGAAACAAGGCTGAAGACTGTAAAAACAAAAGTTCCCAGATGTTTGAACACATCTGGATCATCCACAGGATCAATATTTCATTCTGAAGCTGAAAGGATTAATCTTATTGATTATTGATCAGTCGACTGATTCTTTCAGTCGTTATTGGAGCAAAAACATATTGAAAAAGTTCTCTTGTTCCAGATTTCTTTTGTTTAATGTGAAACTGGTGTCAGAGGTTTCAACGAACTGCAGGTGTTAGGACACCAACGTGGAAGGTTTCTGCTAAATGTTGGAGAAGAAGTGTGAAAAATCATTTTTAAGGTTGTTTTATAAACATTTATAGATTTATACATAAAGAAATCTGAGTGGTAAAACTTGGTAAAGGTGGAAAAGTTTGTTTGAAATCATCATGGTTTCCATCGATCGTCTGGAGCTCCACCAGCTGTTTATCTCCATCGACCAATCAGCTCACAGCGTTATAATATGATGAATACGAGTTGTTGGAGGCGTCGGATATCACGTATATGAACAGTATGTCTGTTTGCAGACGGCGCTCCACTGGGCCGCCAAACAGGGCCGTCGGGAGGCCGTGGACATGATGCTTCACTTCGGAGCCGACGTCAACGCCAGATCGGTTAGCGCTGTGTGTGTGTGTGCTGTCAGACACTAATAACTCCAGCTGGACGTTCACTGCAAACACACTAGCATCCAGACTTCCTCTGCTGCCTGTGGACTGATCTCTATGTGTCTCTATGTAGGTTGAGGGTCAAAGGTTGTGACCTTTATGCTCCCGAATGCCTTCTCTCTCCGCTTCCCTACAGTGCCAACAGTGGGCAACACAGAGTCCAACACAGAGTCCACAACACAGAGTCCACAACACAGAGTCCAACACAGAGTCCACAACACAGAGTCCAACACAGAGTCCACAACACAGAGTCCAAAGTCAAAGCTAACATTAAAGCTAAGCTAGTGGTACATATTGTCTGATTGTGCTGTTAGCTGGATAACGTTAGCTTGCTTACCAACGTGATCCATGATAACTAACTTATGTATTCTGACAAACGGGGTTGATGTTAGCCAACAATTAATGATGTAGTGGAACAAAGCTAACGATAGCTTCCTACTAGCCGAGAGTGATTCAATTCAATTCTTTACAATTTTATTTGTATAGCGCCAATTCATAACAGAAGTTATCTCAGGACACTTTTCAAATAGAGCAGGTCTAGACCGAACTCTTTATAACATTATTTACAGAGACCCAACAGTACCACCATGAGCAAGACCTTGGAGACAAGGGCAAGGAAAAACTGCCTGTTAAAAGGCAGAAACCTAGGACAGATCCTCCGGCTCTAGGTGGGTGGTCGTCTGTCTCGACCAGTTGGGGTGAGAGAGAGAGAGAGAGACAGAGAGCGAGCGAGAGACAGACAGACAGACAGGTGCACAGCAACAACAGTATTGGCAATGGCAATCTAGCAGGACCATGGCAGGAGGCTCCACCAGGATCGACAAGAACCTGCGAGACGAGAAAGCACAAGAACTCCGGGGAAGAAGTGAAGTTAGTAACATGTGATGTGAGGGAGGGGCATCCAGCTAGCTAACTGTAGCTAAGCTAACTGGGGTTGTCCGGCTGGCTGTATCTTGGCGTTGCATTGTGGGTCTGGTGTCGGTTGCTTCGTGGTGTTGGCTGATGGGCTGATTTGTAAACAGCGAGCTAGTTATTAGCATGGAGCTAACGGTCCAAATAAAATATAGGAACATTGCAGATAGTAACGTTATTCTAAATATGATTGTCTCTGCTTATTCCACTTTGGACGTACAAGATCCTGTTAAGAACATCACTCTCATCCTCTGAAGCCTGTTGGGGCTTTTTGATTAACCAGTTATATCCCTCCTGCTCTCATTTAACCCTGAGATTGTGTACAGTGGACTCCCGGTGAGGCCTTTCACCCCCAATTACTCCTTCAGCCCCTCCGGTTCACAGCGCTGACCGACAGCAAACAACAGCGAAGAGTTCAGACACAATCCTCCTTCAGAAGGAAATATTCACGTTAGCTTTTAGCGTCACTAGCGACATGGAACCAAATATTTGGACAGACGGATTAATTTCTCTCTTTTAGGTCTTTATTCTGTGACACTCAGTGAAACAGTGAAACACACACAGAGCGTCAGAGCAGTGGATTGATTTGAAAGGGGCAATGTTGTGATTACTTAATGGCTTCCCAGACAGCCGTGGGCCTGGAGAATTCAATTTAGCATCTGCCTCTCTAAGTGTTAATCTCCTCTGCTCCGCAGCCGCCGCGCCGCTGCTGATGTGCTCACGGGAGATAATGTTTAAGCCCCACCAGAGCAAAGCAAAGCAGACAAGTCACTTATTGGCTCCATAATTACATAATTAACTTTTTGTCTCTAATCGTTAAGGAGGTAATGGCTCTGATAAAAAGACCCTCAGCTCCAGCAGCCAGCAAATCAAAAATCAATAATCCATACAGCGGTATTAAGAGGAGAAAGATGGCTCAGGTTCCAGTGAATGCTTTGGATTCGCTGGTTTTGCTTCTGTAATGGATTCTCCTCGAGTCGCTCCCACTTCAAACACCTCAATATGACAAAGTGCAGCTTCACTGCTCAGAAATCTTCCAATATTAATATTAATATTATCATACGGCAGTCACTGTTTGTTCCCTGACTTTAAGAAATAAACAGTATATTTACAGCATCCTGCTACGTTAGCTATCAGTTTGTCTCCGTTAGCAAACTAACGTCAGCTAAAAGCACAATATCACAATATGTTCCACTAGCTTAGCAGTAATGTTAGCTTGGCTTTGGACTCTGTGTTGTGGACTCTGTGTTGGACTCTGTGTTGTGGACTCTGTGTTGTGGACTCTGTGTTGGACTCTGTGTTGTGGACTCTGTGTTGTGGACTCTGTGTTGGACTCTGTGTTGTGGACTTTGTGTTGTGGACTCTGTGTTGGACTCTGTGTTGTGGACTCTGTGTTGGACTCTGTGTTGTGGACTCTGTGTTGTGGACTCTGTGTTGGACTCTGTGTTGGACTCTGTGTTGTGGACTCTGTGTTGTGGACTCTGTGTTGTGGACTCTGTGTTGGACTCTGTGTTGTGGACTCTGTGTTGGACTCTGTGTTGTGGACTCTGTGTTGTGGACTCTGTGTTGGACTCTGTGTTGTGGACTCTGTGTTGGACTCTGTGTTGGACTCTGTGTTGTGGACTCTGTGTTGGACTCTGTGTTGTGGACTCTGTGTTGGACTCTGTGTTGTGGACTCTGTGTTGTGGACTCTGTGTTGGACTCTGTGTTGTGGACTCTGTGTTGGACTCTGTGTTGTGGTGGGTGTTAGTCGTTTGTAGACATTAGCAGACTCCATTTATAAACTAACGTTAGCTAGTGTTGCCCACTGTTGGCACTGTAGGGAAGCGGAGAGAGAAGGCACTCGGGAGACTGAGCTGCAGTTTGTATGAACCATATTGTGTCTGCTGATATGAATTAATTAAAAACAGAATATTTCACTCAAACACAAACTGTATGTTATATTTTCTTATGTTTATGATTTCCAGATGTTGACTGAATGTCTTTTTTTCTCTTTCCATCCATTTCAACCTCTCCGATCGTCACTACAACAGCACGTGAGTGTTTGTGAACCATTGTAGCCCCACTAACCTCCACAGTGGAGCTGCCTTTAACTATCAGGCTGTTTAAGTAAATGGAGCTCTGACAAGCTTCCCTCAGTCACATTACCTCCGGCTCTGCTGTGAAATGAGTTTGCTGCCTGTGTCTTTGATCTGCTGCGATTCGCTCTGGATGTCTTTGACCTCCCTGGCGCCCGCTCACCCACTCTCCATGTCTCTCTGAAGGGGGTAAGTCGTGTTTTAATGCCCCTTTAAAATGTACACAGCAGCGTGTGAGATACAAATGTGGTTAAACGGGTGTAAAAGCTTCACATGTGGAGGTTTAACAGAGAATCAGAGGAAAACGTCTTCCAGCAAGAAGACAAATCACATTTCTCACAGCGATGGAGGTCGATTCACTTTCTCTTCATTGTAACATCAAACTAACACACATATATATATACACACATATACACACACTCACACACACATATATGTGTGAGTGTGTGTGTGTGTGTGTTTAAGTGCGTGTGTTCCTCTATCGACGGTCACACATTAATGTGTTTATCAGATCGTTGCAGAACACAAATAATGTTCCAACCAACGTTCAATCGATGACGATATTTTGTAGCTTTTGCACGAATCAGCCAATCAGAGCCGACGTCACAACCATCATGAATTTCAACGTATCGCCATGAAACAGGAAGTTGTCGTAACTTCAGTGAACTTTGTCCAATCAGCACCAAACACATCGACACACTAATATTCAGTTATAGCCACAGCGCTTCCTACTGGAACAGGACGTAATGTGACCATCAATATCGGGTGTATGTGAAATGTTCACGGTCGGGTCGACACGCAACGTTATCTGAGCCAAAAACGTTCTGAATATTTCTGAATCTTTCCCTTCGTGCTCAGAATGTTTAGATCCTGTTGAACCAACAGAACGTGACTCTGGACCCCGTCTGTGCTGTAATCTGTGAGATCTTGGATCAGGACCTTGATCCCGGTCTCTCTCAGGACCTCGTGCTGGGCGGCCTTTACGTCTGATACGGAGCTCAAAGAGCTCCAACACATAAAAGCAGCTCGACCTTTCAGCCAAATGTCAGCTGGCGTTTAAAGACGTCTTTCTGTCTCCTGCGTGGGGAAGTCCCGCTCTCCAGCTCGCCGTCTGATGGATCATTAGGACAGAC
This sequence comes from Dicentrarchus labrax, assembly GCF_905237075.1. Classification (NCBI taxonomy): domain Eukaryota; kingdom Metazoa; phylum Chordata; class Actinopteri; family Moronidae; genus Dicentrarchus; species Dicentrarchus labrax. The sequence continues at coordinate 791,680 of NW_026136720.1, forward strand.
TGTCGGTGTTTACCTGAAGAAGACTCCTCTAATCACTGAACAGTCGTCTCTAAAGACCACACGTCTCTCATCATCAGCACTTTATTCCTGACTATTGTAGCACGTGTGTCTCGCTCTGACGGGACGCCGGTGTGACGGCGTTTGATAGCTTCTTCCTATTCTCACATCAGACGTCCTCCAGGGCCCGTTTACAGTCCGGGTGGTGATGAGAGTTTAGAGAAACTACAGACCTGTTCTCTTAATCAACACCGACTTCAAAACCGTCTCTGCTGTCAGTTAAACGGCGGACTGACAGCGCGGCGAGCGGCGGTCCGTCTCCCACACTGACAGCCGCTCAGGATGACGGGCAGGCGGTCCACCGGGACTCGCCGGTGTTAATGTGTACAAACGACGGGCGCCGCAGAGACGGAGAATGGAGGAGTTTCTGTCAGAGAGGAAATGAGAGCAGACAGACTGACGGACGCTGATTCCTGAAGACAAACAGCGACTGTGTTCCTGACAGACGCCTCAAATCCTCCCAATCCTGAACACACTTTGGTTTGTTTCACTTTGATTAAGTTCTAACAGACGCTGTCAGACGGGAGTGACGACTTCCTGCCGATTTCCCGCTTCCTAGAAAACCTGTCATTTCCAGTTTAATGTCAAACTCTTCATTCTTTAATAAACATTAATATAATAACAGACTTATAAAGACGCTGACAGATGGAAGTAATTAAAGTCATTAATCAGGATTCCCAAACGTCCTGGAGACTAAATTCGACCTGGAAATGGATTCAAATGATTAAATAAAAACTATCTGAACTGTATTTTAGCCCCTCAGGTTATATTAGTTAATAATGATAATAATAATAATAATAATAATAATAATAATAATAAGTTTAGTAAATAATCACTACTTTGTACATTTCTTTTCATATTCTAATCAGTGAAATTAATCTTCTGTGAAATAAAATAAATTCTCCCTAATGTTATTTATGCTCCACTCAGTGAGAGAGTGCGAACACTGAACACTGAACTTCAATTAACTTTATTTTACTCAACAACATCTCAGAGGAAATATTGTGCTTTAACTGCAGCGGGGCATCGAGAGCAAACTATTTTCTTTTGAATCCACAAAATAAAAGATAAGAATCAGATATAATTTTATTGATCCCGGGGGAGAAATTGGTTTATAACAGTTGCTAAATAAAGACATTATAAGAATAAAAATAATAATAAGAATGCTAACAATATAAGGAAAATATCCTTTTTATTGAGATGTTCTAGAAAATAAATCATTGACTTTCATTTGTGTTCGACAGAAGAAGTTTGATTTTCTTATTTTAAATCTGTCGGACACAAACTGACCGACACCACGTGAACCATTGACCTCCTGTAGAACATCGGGGAATTTACCGACCTTTCACTGTAACTGTTGGTAAATTTGAGACATTTGTGTCGCCCACGTTTGCATCTTTACGCCACAACGAGAAAGTGAGTTTGGTGGCGTACAGTTCAATGTTTGACATGGTGCAATGCTACGATTGGACAAACGCTCAAAAAGATCCGCCAGAATTCTCAGGGATTGGTTCCTGTAGGGACTGACTGATGCTGTGTACAGTGCGTTACTCCTGCTTTTATTCTGAAAATGTTGCTACTAAATGACAATACTTTTTATTATTAATAATAAAAAAAAATAATAATAATAATAATACTGTTTGTTTGCAGGGTTACACGGCCCTCCACCTTGCCTCCATTCACGGCCACACGCACATCGTCCGCGCCCTGATCAACACGTACAGTGAGTCAGTCCACCTTAAATCCATATTCACTTTTATTGTGTGTTTTATCTTCCACTGTAACACTTAGCAGTTAGCCAATAAGCTAACGTTATCCAGCTAACATCACAATCAGACAATATGTTCCACTAGCTTAGCATTAATGTTGGCTTTGACTTTGGACTCTGTGTTGTGGACTCTGTGTTGTGGACTCTGTGTTGGACTCTGTGTTGGACTCTGTGTTGGACTCTGTGTTGTGGACTCTGTGTTGGACTCTGTGTTGTGGACTCTGTGTTGGACTCTGTGTTGTGGACTCTGTGTTGGACTCTGTGTTGGACTCTGTGTTGTGGACTCTGTGTTGGACTCTGTGTTGTGGACTCTGTGTTGTGGACTCTGTGTTGTGGACTCTGTGTTGGACTCTGTGTTGGACTCTGTGTTGTGGACTCTGTGTTGGACTCTGTGTTGGACTCTGTGTTGTGGACTCTGTGTTGTGGACTCTGTGTTGTGGACTCTGTGTTGGACTCTGTGTTGTGGACACTGTGTTGTGGACTCTGTGTTGGACTCTGTGTTGTGGACTCTGTGTTGGACTCTGTGTTGGACTCTGTGTTGTGGACTCTGTGTTGGACTCTGTGTTGGACTCTGTGTTGTGGACTCTGTGTTGTGGACTCTGTGTTGCCCACTGTTGGCACTTGGGAGCATAAAGGTCACAACCTTTGACCCTCATCCTACATAGAGACACATAGAGATCAGTCCACAGGCAGCAGAGGGACAAAGCTCCACTACAACCTGTTCACTGTCTGCTGATCAATAATCTGATCAATAATCTGATTATTCTAGAGACATAAAATAATCTGATATATATGTATGTATTTTCGGTGCTTGAGTAAAGTGTGTGTGGATACTGTAGGATGATAATATGTGCTGCGGTTGGAGACTCAGCAGTCATCATGTTGCAGCAGAGGAAGAAGCTGCTGCGTTCCTCAGTGTGATGTTGGGAAGCTAATGGTTACACAGTGAAACTGACTCTGGTCATTACCGACAGTTTAACTCCCACCATCACTGCGCCCACCTCCACCAAACACGGTTTAAACTGCCACCGCTGCTTCTCCCAGAAATAAGACCTCAACCTCCGCTGCAGCGAGGACGCCGCAACACCCAATCTTCATCCGGCAACCGGTCCAACACGGACGGACTCGTGATTCCTGAGAGTCTCTGTCCTACACAGTTACAAGTTCTCCTTAAAGTCAAACAGTTCACAGTGAAGTTTGCTTCAAACATATTCTCACTTATACGTCTGTCAACTCATTCATCAGCTTCATCTGGACTCTTCAGGGACAGTTTCACTATCAGATTATTAACTGATTATTGTGGACAAATAACAGTATTAGTGCTAATAATGCTGTCAGTCAAATGTTTAACCTTTATTGTCTGTTTCCTGATGGACAGATAGCTAAAGTAGCTAACTGCTAATGAACTGTTGCTATTGGCTGCTGCCTGTTCCTACAGAAACACAGACTTCCTGTCTCATGGGGACGTTTCCAGCAGAGTTTGAGGGTTTTCTTCTATAAATGTCTCATTCTGGGTTTGTAATAATGTATATTAATGAGGATTGTTTTAAAAAGAGAAGATTAGAAGAAGTGTTCTACAGAGACGAGCGTGTTAAACAGACGAGAGAAGAAACAGGAAGTAAATGAGTTGAGCAGTGAAACCTTTGATTGACAGGCGTCAGGCGGCGTCTGCAGACCGATGGTGAGGGTCTGACTCGCAGCATATGGTCGTCTGCGGCTCCGCGGGGACCGTCAGGAGTCGGCCCGCCGGCTGGAGGCTCGGCTGCCTCATTAGCAGCAATATGAACTCTCCTCTTCCTGGGGAGGGAGAGGGGGGAGAGGGGGGAGAGGGGAGGCGTTGGGGGATGATTTGGGTCGGACTGGACTTGTCAATCTGGGCGTTGGGTGAGTCTTTTGTCTGGCAGAAGCGATTTGCATCAGTGCTCTCTTCGCCTTTCAGGGAGCCGGTGAGGCGTGGAGCAGAGGAAGCCCTCGCCGTTCCACTCTGAGCGTCTGAATGTTCAATCTGAATAAAATAAATACAGGAACAAAATAAAACATGTTTCTAATCCACTGCAGCTCACGACACCAGAGATTACTGCAGATACTAATCCAACCACTGTTACATTCTGGGAGTGACAGCTTTAGTTATCAGAGGAAGCTGGAATATATTCTGTATTTACAGCGTCCAGCCCTCTAATAACATTTAAAGCTTCCAATGTCAGACTGTGAATCCTGTTGTGTCTCTAGAATAATCAGATTATTGATCAGATTATTGATCAGCAGAGAGTGAACAGGTTGTAGTGGAGCTTTGTCCCTCTGCTGCCTGTGGACTGATCTCTATGTGTCTCTATGTAGGATGAGGGTCAAAGGTTGTGACGCTCAAGGCTGGCTAACCTTAGCTTGCTAATGTGGACAAATTTCTAGATAGTTAATTAAAAACAGTCAGTTAGCTTCATCCAACTACTGGTGGCGCTGTTAGCTGCAGTTTAATGAACGACCACTGGTGGCGCTGTTAGCTGCAGTTTAATGAACGACCACTGGTGGCGCTGTTAGCTACAGTTTAATGAACGACCACTGGTGGCGCTGTTAGCTGCAGTTTAATGAACGACCACTGGTGGCGCTGTTAGCTACAGTTTAATGAACGACCACTGGTGGCGCTGTTAGCTACAGTTTAATGAACGACCACTGGTGGCGCTGTTAGCTACAGTTTAATGAACGACCACTGGTGGCGCTGTTAGTTACAGTTTAATGAACGACCACTGGTGGCGCTGTTAGCTACAGTTTAATGAACGACCACTGGTGGCGCTGTTAGCTACAGTTTAATGAACGACCACTGGTGGCGCTGTTAGTTACAGTTTAATGAACGACCACTGGTGGCGCTGTTAGTTACAGTTCAATGAACGACCACTGGTGGCGCTGTTAGCTACAGTTCAATGAACGACCACTGGTGGAAATCATTCTGTCGGCAGACTGAATCAGAAACAGGAAAAAGGAAGTGGCGTTGTTCATCCTGAAGACGCCACCGACTGTCCTCAGTGAGAGGAGCTGGTGACCTTTCTCTGTTGCCCCCACACCTCATGTTATCTCATATAATTACCCTCCTCCTCTCTTCGGGACTCTCCGAGGGATTCGGCCTCGTCCACCGGCGCCGCAGCCAGGACGCCGTTAGCTAATTATCCGCCCCGGTTCCTGTGAACACCTCAGATGATGGAGGTCGGAGGACGTCGATGAGAATCAGGAGGGAAAAAACTGCAGCCTTCAGGACAGAGAGGATTTTATTTTAATCACCCCCACAGTGTCCGTCTGTCTGTCTGTCTGTCTCTCTGTCAGAGCGCTCACCTGGACAGACAGACAGACAGACAGACAGCTGGATCATTATATAAAGATGATTTTAGTCGTCGTTGCAGCTGAGAAACTTTTTGTTTTGTTGATGTTTGAGAGACAAATATTTATAATTTTTATTTTTAAAGCTGATTGTTTGGAACTCCGAATATTAATCTGTAAATTATCTTTATTAAACATCACTTTACTCTGGAAGTAGGATTTATTGATTTATTAATTATTAATTTAAAGATTTATTTTGAAAAAATAAAGTAATATATTTCTTTCTCTGTATTTATATTGAGAGATAATATTGTTTATTCTTGAATCATTTGACAGTGACAGTGAACCCACTCTGAAATGTTATATTTCCGTCATATGAAAATAATCTTCAGGAGGAACTTTGTTGTTTTTCAGACGCTAAAACCTCCGTCAGAGATTATCACGGGAAGACGGCGGTTCACTACTGGAGCGGCTGCAGCGACGCCTTCAACAAACCGGACTGTCAGTCAGGTGACCACGTTATATTGATTGATTGATTGATTATTTATGGATTATGATTATTGAATTCATTAAAGTTATATGAGCTGTACATACGTGACGGTCTGTGGTTGCAGGTGACCTGAGGTTCAATCGGGGGCGGCGGGAGACGCAGCGTTACGTCCTTCCGTCCTTGCTGCTGTCTCGCTCCCGCAGTCAGGGTCAGCTCAACCTGGAGTTCAGGACGCCGCCTCAGTCCGCCTCTCACGACGTGCTGGACCTCCAGCTGTGACCACAGGATCGTCCACAGTGAAGGCGGCCGTGGTCCCACAGTCCTGTCCACAAGTTTAAAAGGTTCAGATCTCAGCTGGAAGACCACGACCTTTGACCTCTGTTGAACTCAACCACTCAGTCTGTTGTGCTACAGAAGTCCACTAGGTGTCGCTGTGTGTTACTTTACCTCCTTACAGGAAGTTAGCAACAGTTAGCATTTGTTAGCTCTTATTAAACAGAATGATGTAACAGAAAAAGTCTCATAAAGGTCAAATAATTTAATAAAAACGTTCTATAAACGGGTTGTTTGTCATATTGATCGTGGTGAAGCTCGCTAACATGTTTAAAATGGATCGTTTGCTACAAAATAAAAACTGATGATTCATTGTTAATACGACCAGACCACCGACAGTGAGCGCTGCTGCCCCAAGAGGACAGGAAGAGATCCAACAGGAGCCATGCCGGTCCAGATTGGACTAAAGGCTGCTCCTGGATACTTTATTTATGAATTAGATCTGTGTGTATATCTGTGTGTGTGTGTGTGTGTGTGTGTGTGTGTGTGTATCATTTAGGCTTCTATTGCCTTTATTTTGAAAGACTTATTTCTGGAATCAGTTGAAGTCAAGTGACGTCGTATAAAGTTTGAGAAGGTCCTCATCTGGAGCTGGAGGCGGATGGATGGCTTTCAGCCCTCTGCCCCCCCGACCTGTCAGAAATATAATCTTTTTCACATCAGTTTAAACTCACACTGTGGAGGTGGGTGTGGCTTACAGCTGCAGGAGAGAGAGAGAGAGAGAGAGAGAGAGAGAGAGAGGTGGGGAAGGCTTGTGAGAGCAGCTCCAGGTGAGTTGATGATCTCAGCTGGAACTCATTGAGTAATCACGCTCTCCTTAATGCAGTAGTGAGCTGGACACCACAGGAAGGACAACTGGAGCAACTTGAAACAGGATGAGTGAGTGAACTCCGGGTGGTAGTGAGATTACAAATACAATTAGAATAAAAACAGAGTGGAGTTTGTAGAAATGTGTTTTTAACTGAGCACAGAACTGACATTTAAATAGTTCATATTCATTTATATATGTATGTTAGGGTTGTCAAAATTAACGCGAGAACACGAGATGATTAATTTCTGGAGTTAACAGCGATAATTTTTTTAATGCATTCCCGTCTGTTTTACCCACAATTCAACCCCTGTCGCGTTCATTCCTCGTCGCGTAAACAGCATGGCTGACACCAGTGAGATGGAGGAGTCCGAAGAACCCGTTGGCCCTCTGGATGGACAGTTTGAGTATAAAAAAAACAAAGATGGAACAGTAGACAAACATGTTGTGTTTTGCTCACACTGCAGGAACGACATTTCGTTTCACCGAAGCACCTCGAGCCTTAAGTATCATCTTAACACCAAGCATTCATTTGTTGGGGCTTCGACTTCAGGTGTTATGCCTGGCATGCGTCAGACCACCCTCACCGAACGCAGGGCATTAAGTAAGTCTACGTCTGAGAAGCTGACAGACACAATTGCCAGATGGATAGCCAAGGACTGCAGACCGATTAATATTGTCGAGGACACGGGCCTCGCAGAAGTTTTGAAAGTGGCAACTTTAGACGCATTCTACAAGCCACCATCGAGAGGCACAGTGATGACTAAAATCAACGAACTATATGACGCTAAAAAGAAAACGAAGGAAGAGGATTTGGCTTCAGTGGAATATGTTGCTTTGACAGGAGACCACTGGACCTCCGTGAGTAACAACAATTATCTGGGTGTGACGGTGCATCACATCACTGAAACCTGGGAACTGAAGTCGTTTGCTTTAACCGTAATGAAAACAGAAGAGCGTCACTTTGCAGAGGTATGTGCTCAATAGTTTAAAACCGTGGCACACAAGTGGAAAATTGAAGGAAAAATCTTAACTATAGGGACGAACAGTGCATGCAATATGACAGCTGCAGCTAAACTGCTGTCATATGAGCACATGCCCTGCATCGCTCACATGCTAAAGAGAAGCATCAATGTGAGCCTCTCTGATAGTGGATTTGCGAATGTGTTGGCCAAGTGTCGCAAAATTGTCAGTCACTTCAGACACAGCGCAGCAAACACCATGGAGCTTCAAGCACAGCAAGTGGCCCTGGGACAGCAGCAGGAGCCACTGATCCAAGACGTGCCAACGCGGTGGAATTCCACGCTGGAAATGATCAAGCGCCTGAACTGCAATCAAGCAACAATAAAAGCAACCCTGGACCAACAACACCACAAACTGGTTATGTTGACGCCACCAGAATGGGACAAACTGCAAAGACTGAGCACTCTTCTAGAGCCCTGGAGGTAAAGAATGCACATATAATGTGCAAATTGAAAAATTTAATTGAACTGATCAAGCTCATTAAATGTTTAACTGATTTGCCAGCATACCAACTGTTGTTCAAAGTGTGTGTGTGTGTGTGTGTGTGTGTGTGTGTGTGTGTGTGTGTGTGTGTGTGTGTGTGTTATTCTACTGCAGGTATGTAACTGAGATTCTGGGTGGAGAGGCCTATATCTCCTGCTCAGTAGTACTGCCTGCCCTCTGCCACCTGCGTCAAGTGATGAAGGTCTCTGAAGAAGACCCTGCATATGTGGTGAGATTTAAGACAATCTTCATGGAAGACCTAGCCTCCCGCCAAGAAAATACTAACAATGTATGGCTCAAGCTTGCAACGGAGCCGGATCGACGTTTCAAAGACTTGAAGAGTCTGCCCAAGAGTGAAAGGGAAGAGGTGTGGACCTCACTTGGAGGCATGCTTTATGAACAGTCACCCAGAAGGTCTCTGCTGACTTCTCAAGATGGACCACCCAGGAAGAAAACACACCTTCTACAGATGGGCTCAGATTCAGAGTCAGATGAAGAGGTGCAACCTGACAGAGACATACACAGGTACAGAGCACAGCCGAGCATAAGTATGGAGGACTACCCCATGCAGTGGTGAGCTGCTCATTCAGGAGCACATGACAGGCTAGCCCTGCTTGCCCGCAAATATCTAGCGACTCTTGCATCCACTGTTCCATGCAAACGACTCTTCTCAGTCGCAGGCCATATTGTTCAGAAGATACGGCCTGCTTTACATTCAGAAAATGTTAACCAGTTAGTTTGCCTTAGCAACTGGCTAAAAGATGAAGTAAAAGGTAAAAGGGCCACATGTAATTGTGTGAAAGTGGAGTTGTTTGTTCAAAAAGAAAAACATTCCATTCATCTATCCTGTATTTGCTAAAAAAAAAAAGAAGAGCAATGGCTAAGTTGCCAAAATTGTTTAGAATTAAATTATTTTTTTGGATTTGTCATTAATAAAAAACATAATATCCGCTACTTGTCATTTGTCTTTCTGTTCTGAGAACAGTACACAGAAAATGTGAATTTTTCAGTCATATTTAGGATTGTGATTAATCGAAATTAATTCAAGAAACCTTGTGACTAATTAGATTAATGTGTGTGTGTGTGTGTGTGTGTGTGTGTGTGTATATGTATGTATGTATGTATATATGTGTGTGTGTGTGTGTGTGTATATATGTGTGTATATATGTGTGTATATATATAAAAATTATAAGAGTGACACCGGCTCGGACGTCGCCCGGGTCAACAAGGTCCGCGTCAGGTGCTAGGGAACCAGGGCAACCTGACAAGAAATGGACTACTGGAACAAGACAGATGGACAAGGGCGGGGCTCAGAAGGGAATTGGTAGCAACACCAGAGGAGCCAAGCACCAGCTACTGGTCGATAGAGCAGTCACCCAAGACTGTAAGAGCAGGAAGCCCAACCTGTGCACCGCCTGGATTGACTACAAGAAAGCTTACGACTCAATGTCAAGGTGCTGTGGGACTTCAGCTTCCAGACTGACAAACAGGTCCTGGCCAACCAACCGGACATAGTGGTGGTAGACAAGGAGCAGAAGAAGGCGGTGCTGATAGATGTGGCCATACCAGCAGACGCCAACATCAGAAAGAAGGAACACGAAAAGGTTGAAAGAACAGCTGGAGCAGATGTGGAAGATCAAGGCGAGCGTGATCCCGTGGTACCGCTTAGCGTACAGTCTCAGGGTGTTGGATTTGGGGTGAAACCCTCCGTGCATGTTGAGGAGCTTTCTTGTCTTGATATCTGTGGCTTCTACCTCCTCCTTTGGCCAGCTATTGATTGATTGATTGATTGAAAATGTCCAGAGTTTAGTTAGTTCAGTTCTGACAGAGACTCAGAGTTGGACTCTTGTGGTCTCCATTAAGAAGGAGCTGTAAATGTTTGACACAGTGAAACATGTCTCACCCTCCCGCTCTCTTTCACTCTCTCATCAATGTCTTCATTAACTTCCACTCCATTGGCTGGCTCGGAGCATAAAGCTCATTATGGGCCTTAATAAGGCACCGGCACCATTTGTGTAAATGATAAGCAGGAAGAGAGCGGCCGGGTGGGACGACACATTACCACTAATAACAAACGCTCACTGCAGTTAATGTGGGAATTAGCAAACCAGTGCGGCTATCAGCGACTGTGCTGTAGTCCATGTGTGACTAAAGGCCATTGAGCTTACACAACTGTGTGACTTAATGGGAACGTACAGTACAAAGTGGAAATGAATCATCTGCACGTCCACAACGGCAAATATCTGTGAGCAGACAGAGGACGTGGTGTTATTTGTCTTACTGGGGGATAAGTCTTGGAACTACAGCTCCCATAATGCTTTGGGAGGTGTAAACAGGAAGTTGCTAAAAGGGAGATTGTTCAGAAGAAAGGAAGCGAGCAAGTTGGAAAGTGTGTGTGTGTGTGTGTGTGTGTGTGTGTGTGTGTGTGTGTTTGATTCCAGCTGTTTACGTTAGCATTGCTCTGATCAACCAAACTCCATTCAGAAAACAACCAATTTAAAAGTTGTTAACTCGTTGTGTTAAAGGCCAACAGTTTGTATTCAGACTTTTTACAGATCTTCATCATGATGTCGTTATTCCAGCATATTGATCCGTTTATTGACATTAAATATATAGTATAAACACTTTTTGTATTTTAAAAATGTCAGAAATGGATTCAACATCTTCAATAACCCCGAACCTACATATAGCTTATTAATGCTAATGATGCTAATCATCCAACATATTAGTGTGTTGTTCTCCTTTTTAACTGTGAAGTGTCTTTGAGTTTCTTGAAAAGCGCTCTATAAATTATTATTATTATTATAATTATTATAATATGCAGGTTAGCATCAGTCAGTGTAACAGCCTGAGACCCAGACTGAATGTTTCTAACATTAAACTCAACAGTTGTGGTTCTCAGTGGGGAAATATTGATGAAATAAAACACTTTATTGTTTTCCATCTTCTGTGTTTATTAATATAAACTGGTTCATGTTTGCATCCGTCTGCAGCTTCAGGAGAATCTCTTTAAACAGACTGTTGATCACTTCCTGCACCCTCCGTCTGTCTGTCCTCCTCTTCCTGTCCGCCCCGTTGGTAACGGTCCGGGTCCTCCTCTTCCTGTCCGCCCCGTCGGTAACGGTCCCGGTCCTCCTCTTCCTGTCCGCCCCGTCGGTAACGGTCCGGGTCCTCCTCTTCCTGTCCGCCCCGTCGGTAACGGTCCGGGTCCTCCTCTTCCTGTCCGCCCCGTCGGTAACGGTCCGGGTCCTCCTCTTCCTGTCCGCCCCGTCGGTAACGGTCTGGAGTGTGCGGCTTGGTCACGACTTCCTTGACGAGATTCATTAGCCATCGCTGTGAGAAAGGCTGCAGCAGCATCAATCTGCAATTATGAGCCCATTTCCCAACGAGAAGCAGCCCGCCGCCCTCGCCGTTACTTCCACCACCTCAGCTAATCAACAGCCATTAAAGAGGTTGGAGGACCCTCCAGCGACCCTCCTCCTCTATGGGACAACAATGTGATGACCTCTGAACTTCCCCGCGGCCCCCGCCGAACTCTGACCCCCGTATTTTCCCACAGCTGTCAGCGCTGACAAAGCCGCTGAAAAGGCGGGTCGTCGAGGACGCGTTGGCGGTCCGCCGGTCTAAAGCCTGACAATGAAAACAGCCATTAACTCATTATGGGGCCCGAAGTGTCCGTCACCATGACTACCAGTCTGTGGGAAGCCTAATGAGCTCAAAGGACACATCAAAGGTTCTCACAGGGGACGCCATCCAATGGCAGCCAGCGGACTCAGAGACACACTGTCCTCACAGACACTGTCCTCAGATACTATGTCCTCACACTGTCCTAAGAGACTGTCCACACACTGTCCTCAGAGACACTGTCCTCAGAGACACTGTCCTCAGACACTGTCCTCACAGACACTGTCCTCAGATACTATGTCCTCACACTGTCCTAAGAGACTGTCCACACACTGTCCTCAGAGACACTGTCCTCAGAGACACTGTCCTCACAGACACTGTCCTCAGATACTATGTCCTCACACTGTCCTAAGAGACTGTCCACACACTGTCCTCAGAGACACTGTCCTCACAGACACTGTCCTCAGATACTATGTCCTCACACTGTCCTAAGAGACTGTCCACACACTGTCCTCAGAGACTCTGTCCTCACACTGTCCACACACTGTCCTCAGAGACTGTCCTCACACTGTCCTCACACTGTCCTCAGAGACACTGTCCTCAGAGACACTGTCCTCACAGACACTGTCCTCAGATACTATGTCCTCACACTGTCCTAAGAGACTGTCCACACACTGTCCTCAGAGACTCTGTCCTCACACTGTCCTCAGAGACAATAACATAATAACAGCATGTTTAATTAGTAAAGTGGTTTAAAAACAGCCAGTGTGTGTAATCGAGTATTTCAGCCTCAGTAAAACCTTCCTAGTTTTATTCTCTATAAATACTCTTTATCAGATACAGAAACATTCCTCATTAATTAGGTGTTTCTGGGTATTTTGTTTCCACAGTACAAATACAAATGATAAAATGTTTAACTAAATGTATGAATCTGTTTCTACAGCTCTTTGAGTGGAATGAGTGGATCAGGTTTTACAGTGTACTTTTACGGCTTTAGGAGAACAGAGACCAAAACCAGGAGCTAAAAGAGGCTAAAAAGCTCAGTTTACTGGATCCACACATTGATCGTGTCCTGCTGACGGGTATATTCCTGAGTTATTTCGTGGTCTGCTGATGCTAACAGTCGCTCACTGTGACCCCACATGGCTCACAGCCGGCGTCACTGACTGACAGCCGCTCTGACAGTCAGTGGCGCCGGCCGCTGCCGTCATGGAGCGATGTGTTTCCTCGTGTAAAGGTGTGCCCAGCAGGCCCGCAGAGAGCCAGGAGCGAGGCTCTTAATGAGCTGCAGGCGGCGTCCTGACAGACAGCGCTGATTACAGAGGGCGGCCGGGGCCTGGACGCCATCACTGCGCACCGCGAGGATCTCAGCCGCCGTGTGTGGGAGCCAATCAGCAGCCATTAAAATACACAGTTAGTGTTTCTGTAGTGTGACAGAACGTTACAATGATCCATATTAACTGATCAATATTCACAGGAAATAATCCAAACACAAACCTCTTGCAGTCACTGAGTTATTGATACTGATCAATAGATCAATAGAATGTTTTATTGATATATATGTGGCTCCACTGAGGAGAAAGGCTGGGAGCTACTGACAACAGGAAGTTGTCCTGCGGTGTTGGACTGAATGGCGATGTAAACAACAACAGGCAGACGTTTCTTTGTCCCTGCAGGTTGTTTCCTGTCTCTCGGTGCAGGTTTCTGTCGGCGGCCTCTGACGGCTCCTGAACGCAGCGGCGGTCCACAGAAACCTCCGAAGTGCAGTGAACATTTATGAGAGATGACAGGAGAAATGAAAGCACTTATACCCTCAATAGAAAGCAATCAGGGCTCCATTATGCTCCGCTATGTGGATAATACTCAGTGAAATACCTCCTCATTTATCTGGCTGCATGCGGACGCTCGCTCACTGTTGTTGGAATGATTAATGCGTAAAACCTGCCATCTGTATGTAAATGCAGCAGGGTGGGTATTATTTCTGTGAGCAGAGGACTGTGGGTAGGTGAGTGTGTTCAGGCAGTGAGTGAATGACAGAGGAGGGAGGTATAATTGATGATTGTAAGTCTGTTACAGGATGCTGACACCAGAGCCTTCGTCTGGATGAATAAATAAGAGGAAGACGAGCATCCGAACCTCGAACATCATTATCTGATCTGAGAACAGTTTGACAGCCTGAATATTTACAGTCAGTGTGAGCGTCACCTTCAGCCTCAGACTGGACGGCACGTAACATTTCTACATCATCCCATATGTTTCCAACAACACTCAGTATCTAGAATCAAGAATCAAGAATGAGAATCAGAATCAGAAATACTTTAATAATCCCAGGGGGAAATTACTTTCGTTACACACTCCAGATAAACAAACAACATATATTAAGAACATATATATAAATATAAAAGATAAAATGTACAGTTTAATAATGTGCAAAAAGTGCAGAAATGGTTGTCTGTGTTTGAGGTCAGATTACAGAGAGGGGGTGTCTGACTCTCTGAGGGAGGCGTTGTAGAGTTTGATGACCACAGGCAGGAATGATTTCCTGTGGCGCTCTGTGGTGCATCTGGGTGAGAGGAGTCTTCTGCTGAAGGTGCTCCGCTGCTGGGCCAGTGTGTCGTAGAGAGGGTGAGAGACATTGTCCAAGATGGACTGAAGCCTGGACAGCATCCTCCTCTCTGCCACGGTCGTCAGGGTGTCCAGCTCCTCCCCCACGACATCACCGGCCGTCCTGATCAGTTTAAGTCTGTTGGTGTCAGCGACCCTGAGCCCACTGCCCCAGCATGTGACAGTGAAGAAGATCGTACTGGCCACAACAGACTCATAGAACATCCTCAGCATCGTCCGGCAGATGTTAAAGGACCTCAGCCTCCTTAGGAAAAAGAGTCGGCTTTGGCCCTTTTTGTAGACAGCCTCAGTGTTTCTAGTCCAGTCCAACTTATTATTAAAGTACACCCCCAGGTACTTCTACTCCTCCACAGTGTCCACAGGGACCCCCCTGGATGGAAACAGGGTTGCAGGCTTTGTCACATTGAGCTGTAGATGGTTCAGCTCAGTCCAAGTGACAAAGTTGCCCACCACAGTCCTATATTCACTGTCATCACCCTTATCTATGCAGCCAACTATTGCTGAGTCATCAGAAAACTTCTGAAGGTGGCAGGACTCAGAAGAAGAAGAGGGTGAAGATAATCAATAATCGATGGTGTCGTAGCGTCAACAGCGTTGTGGTTGTTTGCCAGAAGCTGTCATACATTTACTGTTTTGGGATTTGAACCGGATGAAGGATTTTAGTCATCCGACGTCTGGATCTTAAGTTATCAGAGAAACAAGCTGAGCTAACGTTAGCAGCAGCATTAGCAGCTAACGTTAGCAGCAGCTCGGCCAGGTTGTTGGCATCATATCGTAACCTAGGACCTGTTAGCTTAGCCTCAGTCTGACTGGCTCTACCTCTGTGTCTGCATTTGGGTCCCGTCTTGTTTTCCTGCTTGACATTTGTGACACTCACTTCCTGTCCAAGGATTTCTGGGAACTTTCAGAACAACCGATCTCCACCAGACTCCCTCACACTCCCTCACACTCCTCCCTTGTTCGCCTGTTCCTCCCCAATCACAGTATTTACACCTGGCCCACCTCCACCTGCTCCTGCACCTGGCCAACATTGTGCCTTTGCTTTCCCGCCTCCTGAACCCGTTCTTGTTAACCTCTGGATTCTGGGCTACTTCGGTCTGGACTTCCTTTACCTGTAAGTCTTTATTTCGTCATTTCACCAATAAATCACGGACCTGTTCTTGTCTGCGTTTGGGTCCTCCCTCGCTGCCTCGTTCACCTGCCTGCAGTTAAAAACATACACGTGGTGGCTCCTGTAGGCTGATCCCAGTATTTCTGGTATTTTTAGCCTAAAACAATAAATCCATACCAGAACGTGACTCGGCCTTTAAAACAACATCTAGATCATCGTTTAGTTTGAGTAATTTCTCTACAATCGTCTGCAAATAACTTTAAATTAAATAACTTAAAAGAACACTTGCAGAAGATATTTTACTTTCTCTTTGACTGCTGACTGCAACGGCCACCCAATGAATCCTGGGAAAGGACGGACTTGAGTTGGACTCATATCAATCAATAATTTAAATGACTAATTTAAATGAAGTGGTTGGTTGGTATTTAGTATAAAGTTTATATTGTCCATACTCAGTGTTACAGTGTGTACTTTACCGTGTGTGCTTTAGAGTGTGTGCTTTACAGTGTTGGTACTGAAGGATGGATAAACAGCTGCTCTATAAATCAAATTGGCATTATGGGAATAATTGAATAGAGTTTTTAGAAGGTGTGACTGATATTGAATAAAAGCATCAGTGGGATTTTATACTGAGAGTTTATTTATAACGACTGTGGATGGAAGAGAGAAAGTATTCACCTCCTCGCCCTGCAGCCAGACCTCCATGTCGTTCCTAAACTGATGTCAAGAGCTCTGTTAGTTCATCCTCCCCCCTCCGGCTCCCCTCTGGCTCCCCTCCGGCTCCCCCTCCTCCCCCACCAACCCTCCTCAGCCTCGGTGCAGCAGCCCAGCCAAAGTCTGGGCTCCACTGAAGTCTCATCCAAGGAGCTTACAACTGTAATTAAATCATTAAATTCCTGTCTATGCTTCACAGAGCCGGGCCAAATTGACTTCCCACCAAGCTCATTTTCTATTTGAACACCAAATAATGATTTTCTGCCAGTCTAATTACAAAGCTCAACATCTGATCAACCGGCATCCGGCGGGGGAATTATGGTGTGGGGCCGGCATTAGACCTCATTACCAACCTGAGTGCAAAATTATTACATCTTGTAATTGGATGGGGATATTTATCAGCAGTGTTGGCCTGGACGCCGCTCGCCGCTCTGTAATCACACGGTCCGCTGAACAGTTCGCCAAAGTTTACTGGAAACAAAGCCGAGTTTAACCGATCTTTAACCCGACAGCCTTATTTATGCTCTCTCTCTCTCAGTGGAGACACCACCAGTCCTCTCCTCCACCTGTCTCTCTCTCAGTGGAGACACCAATAGTCCTCTCCTCCACCTGTCTCTCTCTCAGTGGAGACACCAATAGTCCTCTCCTCCACCTGTCTCTCTCTCAGTGGAGACACCAATAGTCCTCTCCTCCACCTGTCTCTCTCTCAGTGGAGACACCAATAGTCCTCTCCTCCACCTCACCCATTAAATGTGTATAAATGTACTCAATTCTGTTAATTCACTCAGAGTGCAACTGTAATATCACAATGTAATCTCTGTATTATTATTATTATTATTATTGTTATTGTTATTGTTACAGAGCAACAACCAGTTCTGTCTAAAACCTCAGTTGTACTTTATAGTGTGTATTTTATAGTGTGTATATAGTGTACTTTATAGTGTGTACTTTATAGTGTGTATATAGTGTACTTTATAGTGTGTATATAGTGTACTTTATAGTGTGTACTATATAGTGTGTATATAGTGTACTTTATAGTGTGTATATAGTGTACTTTATAGTGTGTACTATATAGTGTGTATATAGTGTACTTTATAGTGTGTATATAGTGTACTTTATAGTGTGTACTATATAGTGTGTATATAGTGTACTTTATAGGGTGTACTATATAGTGTGTATATAGTGTACTATATAGTGTATATAGTGTACTTTATAGTGTGTATATAGTGTACTTTATAGTGTGTACTTTATAGTGTGTATATAGTGTACTTTATAGTGTGTACTTTATAGTGTGTATATAGTGTACTTTATAGTGTGTATATAGTGTACTTTATAGTGTGTACTTTATAGTGTGTATATAGTGTACTTTATAGTGTGTACTTTATAGTGTGTATATAGTGTACTTTATAGTGTGTATAGTGTACTTTATAGTGTGTACTTTATAGTGTGTATATAGTGTACTTTATAGTGTGTACTATATAGTGTGTATATAGTGTACTTTATAGTGTGTACTATATAGTGTGTATATAGTGTACTTTATAGTGTGTATATAGTGTTCTTTATAGTGTGTATATAGTGTACTTTATAGTGTGTATATAGTGTACTTTATAGTGTGTATATAGTGTACTTTATAGTGTGTACTTTATAGTGTGTATATAGTGTACTTTATAGTGTGTACTTTATTGTGTGTATATAGTGTACTTTATAGGGTGTACTTTATAGTGTGTACTTTATAGTGTGTATATAGTGTACTTTATAGTGTGTATATAGTGCACTTTATAGTGTGTATATAGTGTACTTTATAGTGTGTACTTTATAGTGTGTATATAGTGTACTTTATAGTGTGTATAGGGTGTACTTTATAGTGTGTATATAGTGTACTTTATAGTGTGTACTTTATTGTGTGTATATAGTGTACTTTATAGGGTGTACTTTATAGTGTGTATATAGTGTACTTTATAGGGTGTACTTTATAGTGTGTATATAGTGTACTTTATAGGGTGTACTTTATAGTGTGTATATAGTGTACTTTATAGTGTGTATAGGGTGTACTTTATAGTGTGTATATAGTGTACTTTATAGTGTGTACTTTATTGTGTGTATATAGTGTACTTTATAGGGTGTACTTTATAGTGTGTATATAGTGTACTTTATAGGGTGTACTTTATAGTGTGTATATAGTGTACTTTATAGTGTGTATATAGTGTACTTTATAGTGTGTATATAGTGTACTTTATAGTGTGTACTATATAGTGTGTATATAGTGTACTTTATAGGGTGTACTATATAGTGTGTATATAGTGTACTATATAGTGTATATAGTGTACTTTATAGTGTGTATATAGTGTACTTTATAGTGTGTACTTTATAGTGTGTATATAGTGTACTTTATAGTGTGTACTTTATAGTGTGTATATAGTGTACTTTATAGTGTGTATATAGTGTACTTTATAGTGTGTACTTTATAGTGTGTATATAGTGTACTTTATAGTGTGTACTTTATAGTGTGTATATAGTGTACTTTATAGTGTGTATAGTGTACTTTATAGTGTGTACTTTATAGTGTGTATATAGTGTACTTTATAGTGTGTACTATATAGTGTGTATATAGTGTACTTTATAGTGTGTACTATATAGTGTGTATATAGTGTACTTTATAGTGTGTATATAGTGTTCTTTATAGTGTGTATATAGTGTACTTTATAGTGTGTATATAGTGTACTTTATAGTGTGTATATAGTGTACTTTATAGTGTGTACTTTATAGTGTGTATATAGTGTACTTTATAGTGTGTACTTTATAGTGTGTATATAGTGTACTTTATAGGGTGTACTTTATAGTGTGTATATAGTGTGTATATAGTGTACTTTATAGTGTGTATATAGTGCACTTTATAGTGTGTATATAGTGTACTTTATAGTGTGTACTTTATAGTGTGTATATAGTGTACTTTATAGGGTGTACTTTATAGTGTGTATATAGTGTACTTTATAGTGTGTATATAGTATACTTTATAGGGTGTACTTTATAGTGTGTATATAGTGTGCTTTATATGGTGTACTTTATAGTGTGTATATAGTGTACTTTATAGGGTGTACTTTATAGTGTGTATATAGTGTACTTTATAGTGTGTATAGGGTGTACTTTATAGTGTGTATATAGTGTACTTTATAGTGTGTACTTTATTGTGTGTATATAGTGTACTTTATAGGGTGTACTTTATAGTGTGTATATAGTGTACTTTATAGGGTGTACTTTATAGTGTGTATATAGTGTACTTTATAGTGTGTATATAGTGTGTATATAGTGTACTTTATAGTGTGTATTGGAACAATGTAAGGTGAGTCTACCTGCAGCACAGCGACCTGCTGTAAGATATATGACTATATATATATGAGTGTGTGAAGCAGTGAGATCCAGTTAAACAACAATATTTCTGTCTTTATAAGGCGCGTTAATGCAGTTCAAACTGGTGTCACATGTGCTGGGCTATCAGAGGATTATGGGTAATGGAGTTGTTATAGTCAGGATCAGCCTCACTAAGAGGATCAATAAAAAACCTGATAGTGATCTAAATTCCTAAAGCTGTGACAAACTGGCCTCGAATACAAACTCCTGAATCCACCACACACGTTTTATTTTATCTGCTTAACAGTTCTAAAGTTTGTGTTTATGAATGTGACACATTAAACTTTATATAGACGGCCTCTCTCAGCTTCAAACTAATTCAGGATGTTCTGACTCCAGCCATTAATAATGACATCATTAATTAATAATTTGATGGAATAATAAGCAGATCACCAACAGGAGGAAATGTGAGTGATGAAAGAGAGACAGACGTTGGTGTCATTGATCGGACTGGAACAGTGATCAGTTACTACTGTTCAACCTTCGTCTGGCGGCTTCCTCTGACGCCATCGGCGCCATCTGTGGTTCCTCTGAGAACAATATGTCAGTTCTCAGCAGCTTTCATATCACACTGAACACATTTTATATTGAAATAGTTTGTTCATAAGTTTTAGAGTGAGACAGTAAATAAACGCTGTAAGGACTTTATACACAGTTCCATCTTTATTTTATTTAGTATATTTTATATAGTTATTTATATTTTATATAGTTATTTATATTCTATATAGTTATTTATATTTTATATAGTTATTTATATTCTATATAGTTATTTATATTCAATATAGTTATTTAGTGTATATAGTTATTTATATTCTATATAGTTATTTATATTCTATATAGTTATTTAGTGTATATAGTTATTTATATTCTATATAGTTATTTATATTCTATATAGTTATTTATATTTTATATAGTTATTTATATTCTATATAGTTATTTATATTTTATATAGTTATTTATATTCTATATAGTTATTTAGTGAATATAGTTATTTATATTCTATATAGTTATTTAGTGTATATAGTTATTTAGTGTATATAGTTATTTATATTCTATATAGTTATTTATATTCTATATAGTTATTTATATTCTATATAGTTATTTAGTGTATATAGTTATTTATATTCTATATAGTTATTTATATTCTATATAGTTATTTAGTATATATAGTTATTTATATTCTATATAGTTATTTATATTTTATATAGTTATTTATATTCTATATAGTTATTTATATTCTATATAGTTATTTAGTATATATAGTTATTTATATTCTATATAGTTATTTATATTTTATATAGTTATTTATATTCTATATAGTTATTTATATTCTATATAGTTATTTAGTATATATAGTTATTTATATTCTATATAGTTATTTATATTTTATATAGTTATTTATATTCTATATAGTTATTTATATTCTATATAGTTATTTAGTGTATATAGTTATTTATAGTGTGTGTGTATATATATATATTATTGAAGCAGTGTACATACGGCTCTGGTAAACAGCCTCGTCCTGAGGAGAAACCACCTGAGGTTAGAGTTCATAAGACCATTAAGAGCTTTCTAAACCAATAACAGCACCTTCAGGCTGAGGTAAACAGGAAGTGGATGCAATGAGCCGGGCTCTGTGTGAATCCACTACAGACCGGATCTGTGGGACCGTCAGCAGGAACCTGCAGAAACCCTCAGCTGTAACTGTGAGACTGAGGAGACTCAAATCCACCATGAGATCCTGAAGACTTCCATATCCAATGTGGTTTCACGGCGGCGGCACGCTTCAATCAGAGCGAGTTAAAAAGACTGCAGTTGATTTATTTATGTGCAGCTCACAATCTGTATCTGCTGTAGGAGGGTTCAGGGTCTGTACGCTGACCTACAGGACACAGACTGGGGCCACATGGGCTCCACACTCCTCCTTCCTGCTCTTAGATATGCTATGCTAGGCTAATCTATGTTGAAAAGACAACCGCACTGTGAAGATGGTTTAAAGATAAAAGAGACAAATACAGTATAGTTATAATTACATTGTTACCAGCTAATGTTAGCAAACCAACTAACAAGCTAACCAACAACATTAGCTGTCAGGTGTAATAAGCCATACATATAGATATCTATATATAGATATATAGATATAGATATATATAGATATAGATACTGTCAGTATCTATATCTATATATATCTATATCTATATATAGATATCTATAGATATATATAGATATATAGATATATATACTGACAGTATCTAGATCTATCTATATCTATATCTATATATAGATATAGATACTGTCAGTATCTATCTATATATAGATATATCTATAGATCTAGATATATCTATATCTAGATCTATAGATATATATACTGTCAGTATATAGATCTATCTATCTATATACTGACAGTATCTATATCTATATATATCTATAATAGATCTAGATCTATAGATATAGATACTGTCAGTATATAGATCTATATATATTAGATATAGATATATCTATATATAGATATATCTATATATAGATACTGTCAGTATATAGATCTATAGATATAGATCTATATACTGACAGTATCTATATATCTACATATAGATATATAGATATAGATACTGACGGTATCTATATCTATATTTATATCTATATATCTATATATAGATATATAGATACTGTCAGTATCTATATCTATATATATAGATCTATATACTGACAGTATCTATATACTGATGCAGATTAGCTGTGATTGGTACATACGCTATAAATGAGTAGACACTGTACAAGCTTCAGTATTTTACAGATTGTTAAAAATGGAGGTCAGGAGATGAAGAGGAGCTGATAGCTGTGAGGAAGAGGGTTTTCTGGGAGGTAATTGTGGATTTCTGAACATGCAGTGACCTTTAACCCCTCAGTTGTTCCCTTGTGGGTTCAAACAGCAGCCGATATGGATCCACTGCCTCATTTATTGGTGTGTGTGTGTGTGTGTGTGTGTGTGTGAGCAGCAGAGCGCCATGAAATATTCACAGTAAACACTCCCCGGACGGAGCGCAGCAGCGCCGGCAAAACACACGGATGAAGGGAAAATAGATCCTGTTTTTCCAGGAAGTTTAAAGGAAAGAGAAATTCCCTTCACAATAAAACCAGCTGGTAAACAGAAGTGAATGGACCGAGAGAGTCTGAACACAGGAAATAATGTCTCTACCCCTCTCTAACCCTCGACACATTCGTTATCGAATGAAATGCCCTCTGCCTCTGGAGATAATGCTAGCTAACTACTGTCTGTCCTTTCATTTGGATTGATTTGATTTAGCATCAACTAGCTCAAAATACTGATTGATTGATTGGAAAAACAAGTGTCTGCAGGTATTCTCTCCACTAACATCAGCTTGTAGCCTGAGAAGCTAACTAACTAGCTAACTAATGATTTATGTACATTAGTTAGCTAGTTAGCGAGAAGCTAACCCCAGAGGAAACAGATAATGAGTGAATAATGACTTCCTGCTGGATAATCAACAACCTCGCTGTGTCTGGATGATGTTTAACACTCAATGAATCCTCAGATATTTCATATGAAAAATATAGTTTGATATGACAGCATAAATATTGTGTAAGCATCCAGCGGACTCTGATTATTATTTAATGTGATACTGGAGATAGAGCTGAGCACATAAGTGTTTATATGGAGGAAGATGCAGCAGTGTGATAGGACGAGCCTGTGGCTGCACAATAATGTAGAATAAATAATATAACTATTAAAACTCCTTTTATTCACTGAAGCCCGAAGCTCTCTATTTGTTCTTTCATTCAGCGTTTTGATCCTGGCTCTGTCTCTAAATGTCTCTATATGTCTCTAAATGTCTCTATACTTTTCTTTATGTCTTTAAATGTCGCTTTATGTCTCTATATGTTTCTATATGTCTCTGTATGTCTCTATATGTCTCTATACATTTCTATATGTCTCTATATGTCTTTATATGTCTCTGTATGTCTCTATATGTCTCTATACATTTCTATATGTCTCTAAATATCGCTATATGTCTCTATATGTTTCTATATGTCTCTGTATGTCTCTATACATGTCTATACATCTCCAAATGTCTTGTGTTTCTATATGTCTCTATATGTCTATACGTTTCTATATGTCTCTATACGTCTCTATATGTCTCTATATGTCTCTATATGGTTCTATATGTCTCTGTATGTCTCTATATGTTTCTATATGTCTCTGTATGTCTCTATATGTTTCTATATGTCTCTATACGTCTCTAAATGTCTCTATATGTCTCTGTATGTCTCTATATGTCTCTATGTTTCTATATGTCTCTATATGTCTCTGTATGTCTCTATATGTCTCTATACATTTCTATACGTCTCTAAATGTCTCTATGTCTCTATATGTTTCTGTATGTTTCTATATGTCTCTATGTTTCTGTATGTCTGTATGTCTCTATATGTCTCTGTATGTCTCTATACATGTCTCTATACATGTCTATACGTCTCTAAATGTCTCTATATGTATCTGCAGTGTCTGTATGTCTCTATATGTCTCTGTATGTCTCTATATGTCTCTGTATGTCTCTACATGTTTCTATATGTCTCTGTATGTCTCTATATGTCTGTATATGTCTCTGTATGTCTGTATATGTCTGTATATGTCTCTGTATGTCTGTATATGTCTCTGTATGTCTCTATGTCTCTATATGTCTCTGTATGTCTCTATACATGTCTCTATACATGTCTATACGTCTCTAAATGTCTCTATATGTATCTGCAGTGTCTGTATGTCTCTATATGTCTCTGTATGTCTCTACATGTTTCTATATGTCTCTGTATGTCTCTATATGTCTGTATATGTCTCTGTATGTCTGTATATGTCTGTATATGTCTCTATATGTCTCTGTATGTCTCTGTATGTCTCTATATGTCTCTATATGTCTATACATTTCTATATGTCTCTATACGTCTCTATATGTCTCTATACGTCTCTATATGTCTCTATACGTCTCTAAATGTCTCTATATGTCTCTATATGGTTCTATATGTCTCTGTATGTCTCTATATGTTTCTATATGTCTCTGTATGTCTCTATATGTTTCTATATGTCTCTATACGTCTCTATGTGTCTCTATATGTCTCTATGTTTCTATATGTCTCTATATGTCTCTATACGTCTCTAAATGTCTCTATGTCTCTATATGTCTCTGTATGTCTCTATATGTCTCTATGTTTCTATATGTCTCTATATGTCTCTGTATGTCTCTATATGTCTCTATACATTTCTATACGTCTCTAAATGTCTCTATGTCTCTATATGTTTCTGTATGTTTCTATATGTCTCTATGTTTCTGTATGTCTGTATGTCTCTGTATGTCTCTATACATGTCTCTATACATGTCTATACGTCTCTAAATGTCTCTATATGTATCTGCAGTGTCTGTATGTCTCTATATGTCTCTGTATGTCTCTATATGTCTCTGTATGTCTCTACATGTTTCTATATGTCTCTGTATGTCTCTATATGTCTCTATATGTCTCTGTATGTCTCTACATGTTTCTATATGTCTCTGTATGTCTCTATATGTCTGTATATGTCTCTATATGTCTCTATATGTCTCTGTATGTCTCGATATGTCAGTGAGTGTTTCAGGAACACTTTGACCTCTCGTTCTCGCCGAGCCGGTTTCCGTCCTGATCAATGGATTCGTCCAGCGGCTGGCGGTCTCACAGAGGGAATCAAACAGCTGACATATGTTCCCTCTGTTTGTGTTCCCTGTGAGGAACCTGTCAGAGGAAATTAGCATCTGATGAATAATTGTTGTCAGAGAGAAAACAAATGTTTACCGGCGCCATCGCTTTGAGGCGTTCCTTGTAATTACAGCACAGTTAATAAAACAGTGAAGAAGAAGTGTTATGTTCAGACTTCATTAACATCACAACGTCGGGCTAAATATTATAAATCTTTATTAAGAAAAACATTTCTTAAACACCAAACTCCTTCTGCCTCATGCTCTCATATTTCTATATTTATATTTATATTTATATTTATGGCGTCTGCAGGTGATTTCCAGACCGCGAGCTGAAGGGAACTGAGGAGGAGGAACAGACGTATTCTCTGATGAAGTCGGTGAGAATGAAGAGAGAACAGAAACGTTTCTGTTGCTTTGTGTAGAAATTAAACTGAAGCAGAAAGGTGAAAGCTGCTTTCAAAAACAACATAAACATAAACACAAACAACATAAACACAAACAACAACATGTGTTCCAGAACTTTAAACTGAACTCATTTTCAGAATCAGTTCATTATTGTAATATTTATTGTGATATTATAATAAGATGTTATTCTCTCCAGGTGCTAACAGTATGGCTTCGTTTCCAGCTGTGCAGTCATTGGTTCACAGGAAGCTAACGTCAATAATCGCCTGCAGGTTCAAACCGGTTCATTGGTTGCTGCTGCCTCTTCACGCTTTAGGGTCAGTTTAACTGATTCAGAGGCGTTCACAGACAGTCAGAGGTCAGTTTTTTACTTTACTTCTAACTTATTTTACACTCATCTCAGTGTGTAAGAACACCCAAGATCTAAAGAGTGGATGGTAAACAGTCAGTGTAAGACAGCTTCTGGCAGACAACCACAGAGGGGATATGACGCCATTGATTATTGATTATTGACAGGCGGAAGGTGAAATGTTACCTGAATAAAACTGACCACATCAAAAATGTAGGTAACAAACTTTCTCTTGATGAAGCAACTTTGACTAATAATTTAAAGTGACACCAGCGTAGTTCCACAAACATTCGTACTTTTTGTCAGTGTCACTTAAACTTACTAAAGCTAACTGATCAATAAGTTTCTCTTCAGATCTTCGACGTTATCAGTTTCAACAGCGTTCTGAGTTAAAGGATCTAGTTTTACAGTGTAATAAAAGACAATGTTGTTCCATGTGAAACCATAAAATCTGAACCACTGCAACTGATAACGAAGAGCAACTCTTCCTCCGTCCAGCAGAAAGTCAAAGCGCCAGAGGAGGGAGCCTTACAAACAACAGACCATTGGAGGGTATTTGCATTTAATCTGGAGCTGCTATCTCGGTAAGCATTGCACCGCGGCCTCCAGCTTCCTCCTCTGACCCCGGCGAAGGCCCAACACAATGTTCCGCTTTGTCACAGACAGAAGAATTAGAGTAAAACACGGAGCCCCGGTCCTCCGCCGGAGCACATTTTCATGATAATTAGTGTGATTTCCCTAATCGTGTTCCCTCGCTTTGTAGCGCAGAACGAACACAGCTCAGATCTGTGCCTCGCCGGCACATTATCGCCCCGATGAGGTCGTAAATCAAACGCCGGCTAATTTACCTTTGAGAGGGAGTGATGAGAGTGGAGCGGAGTCAATCTGGCTGACATGATAATAAGTGGAAACGAGGCTTTCGGACGGCTGTGGTCACATATATCTTTCAAATGTAAATACCAGTCAGTGTGTGTGTGTGTGTGTGTGTGTGTGTGTGCCATACGCTGCCTTCATGCTACATTAGCTGCTGCTCCCTCCGCTCAGCCTCACTTTACACGTCAACACACATCTGTGGGTGTCGATAACAAATGACCATTAACACGGTGAGCGTTAAATATGGAGCGCGTGCACCGAGCTGATGGATGCACCGGACCACCGACAATAACCCTGACAGGAGGCAGCAGGAAGTACGACACTCTAAAAATTAACATATTTACTTTGTTAAGTTAATTTCACATATTTACCTGCATACAATCTGCCTTCATTGGTACACAGAGATTTATAGGACATGTTCTGTTTCAGACTGACTCTGGTTCAGTTGATGTAACTTTCATCCATTTCTGTATCATATTCAGTCAGTAGAAGTTATTTTATCCCACAGGAACACATTATAAAGGTCACAGTGAAACAGATTCAGTTTCCTTTATTAATCTATATTATAATCCAGAATGTATCCAATCGTATTGTTCGAGAGCCGTTTCCCTAGAAAATAAAAAAGCAACCACAAGTGACTAAAAGCTCCACTAGCGCTTCTGTAAAAACCAGTGATCGTTCAGTGAACTGTAGCTAACAGCGCCACCAGTGGTCGTTCATTAAACTGTAGCTAACAGCGCCACCAGTGGTCGTTCATTAAACTGTAGCTAACAGCGCCTCCAGTGGTCGTTCTCATTAAACTGTAGTTAACAGCGCTTCCAGTGGTCGTTCATTAAACTGTAGCTAACAGCGCCACCAGTGGTCGTTCATTAAACTGTAGCTAACAGCGCCACCAGTGGTCGTTCATTAAACTGTAACTAACAGCGCCACCAGTGGTCGTTCATTAAACTGTAGCTAACAGCGCCACCAGTGGTCGTTCATTAAACTGTAGCTAACAGCGCCACCAGTGGTCGTTCATTAAACTGTAGCTAACAGCGCCACCAGTGGTCGTTCATTAAACTGTAGCTAACAGCGCCACCAGTGGTCGTTCATTAAACTGTAGCTAACAGCGCCACCAGTGGTCGTTCATTAAACTGTAGCTAACAGCGCCACCAGTGGTCGTTCATTAAACTGTAGCTAACAGCGCCACCAGTGGTCGTTCATTAAACTGTAGCTAACAGCGCCACCAGTGGTCGTTCATTAAACTGTAGCTAACAGCGCCACCAGTGGTCGTTCATTAAACTGTAGCTAACAGCGCCACCAGTGGTCGTTCATTAAACTGTAGCTAACAGCGCCACCAGTGGTCGTTCATTAAACTGTAGCTAACAGCGCCACCAGTGGCCGTTCATTAAACTGTAGCTAACAGCGCCACCAGTGGTCGTTCAGTGAACTGCAGTCAGCGTCCTGTTGCATCATCCTGGGCGTCGGCCAACAGAGACAAACACTGAACGCTGTAAAATAACTGACAATCATATTTAGAATAACGTTACTATCTGCAATGTTCTTATATTTTATTTGGACCGTTAGCTCCATGCTAATAACTAGCTCGCTGTTTACAAATCAGCCATCAGCCAACACCAGACCCACAATGCAACACCAGACCCACAATGCAACACCAGACCCACACCGTGTTAGTTGGGGAACAATATGGAACCTTTAAGTGTAAAAGATAATATAAAATTCCTCTGTTGGTTAAATAAAAGTATTAACTACATGAAAGTGATCATTTTTACTGCTGATACTTTATTATTATTTCAGCCCCTGGAAGCTGATTTTATATATTTAATGATCAATAATCAGTCAGTGCAGTAATAAAAATAATATGAAGTACAAAGCAGCAGTAAACTGATCTGGAACCAGTGCTGAGTAAAAGTATGTCATAAGGTTGGAGCAGTAATCTGTGTGATACTGACCGGGACTGATGTGTGCGTCACGTCTCCTTTCTGCTGATGAATTAATCTGACTGCCAATTAAACAGTTCTTCTCAACGACTCGCTGTGAAAGTGAGTCTGAGAAGTCGCCGTGATCCCAGAGCGCCAAACACACCGTAAAGCGTCACCTCCGCGCTCTCCATCAAAGCCATTTCTGTCTTTATCTAATAGGAAATAATGACACAGACTGTGCTTTGGCAGCCTGTGAAGACCTCCTGAGGGGGGAAGAAGCACACAAACACAATAAGCATAAAGGCATAAAGCCAGCGCCCAGAGTGATGGCGAGCTTGTTGCTTATCAAAGCTCTATAAATCTCCAGCGCTCAGCCCGAGACGAGGCCGGTTATCACAGCGAGGCAGAGGCCACGAGACTGCTGCCTGACAAAGCCGCTGATTTATCGATGGGAGAGGAAGACAGCAGCTATTTAGGGAGACAAGATGCAAAGAAATGGGAAAATAAAGGAATTATAGGGAAAGAGAGTGAATGAGGAAGCCAGCAGGATGATGTTAGCGGGCAGGAGGGGGAATGAAACGTCTGCTGAGGTTGGCCGCAGATAGAGGAGGAGGTTGGGACAGAATGAAGATTAAAGGCTTCATGATGATCACAAACAGTTTAAACACTGCGAATACCCCCGTTATTATTTATAAAGCGTCACAAACGTGTTTCTAACCTCATATTGTAGATCCTGGTTAACATCGAGTGTCTAACTGTTACAGCTCAACGACTTTCCTGATGGACTACCTGTCACTAATGCTAACGTTAGCTTTATCACTAGCACAAGCTTGTCTGAGTGGTAACGGTTCTTATTTCTAGCTGATATTATATTATATTACATTATATTACATTACATTACATTACATTACATTATATTATATTATATTATATTATATTATATTACATTATATTATATTATATTATATTACATTACATTACATTACATTATATTATATTATATTATATTACATTATATTATATTATATTATATTATATTACATTATAATATATTACATTATATTATATTATATTACATTATATTATATTAAATTATATTATATTATATTGTATTATATTACATTATATTATATTATATTATATTATATTATATTACATTATAATATATTACATTATATTATATTATATTACATTATATTATATTATATTGTATTATATTACATTATATTATATTATATTATATTATATTATATTACATTATATTACATTATATTATATTATATTACATTATATTATATTACATTATATTATATTACATTATATTACATTACATTATATTACATTATATTATATTACATTATATTATATTACATTATATTATATTACATTATATTATATTATATTACATTACATTATATTACATTACATTATATTACATTATATTATATTACATTACATTATATTACATTATATTATATTACATTACATTACATTACATTATATTACATTACATTATATTATATTACATTATATTAATGTGTAAAACTGGAGCTTTAAATTAAATATCATCAGTTTTTTTCCACATCCGGCTCAGGAGGAAGAACCTGAGCAGAATTTCCCGCCTGAGGGATTCGAACCGCTGATGTTTGTCAGGTGTTGCCGCGCTCGCGTCACTCACTTCCTGTCACCAGCTCGCTGTGTAATTACTGTCAGCGTCTCCCCCTGATGGGCAGGTAATACCGGGAGGCCTCCCCTGCTCTCATTACCACCTGAGTGACAGCAGCTGACAACAGCGGAGGGGTAAATACAATCGGGATCGTCACACGGCGCCGGTACATCAATAAATGATTAATGTGTGCGCTTACAGCCAGAGGAGGCTTTATTTGTCCCGCCGTCGGAGCGAGGAGCGAGTGGAGATCCAGAAGAAGTTCATTACGGAGGGAGAAGCTGTCACAGCTCGCTAATGAAATGCTTGATTTGTTTGTTTTCTCTCTCGAAACAACTCAAATGTCACATCCGGCTCAAACACCGGCTCCCCATTAGCCGGGCTAATTAACTTTGCAACTGTCAAGCTAGCCACGGCTAACGAAAGTGACAGCGGGAAGAGCTGCTAATAACTCAGGAGGGCTAACAATGGCTGACACTGGGAGAAAAAAGGGACGACATCAAATCCAGTTATCTCACCGCGGGGGGAAATAGGCAGGGAGGAGGGGTGAGGACGGGGGAGGGAGGCAATCTCCTGATGGCGGGTTATTGGCGGTGGCGAGCAGGGCTTTGTTCCCGCCGTTGGAGCTGCTGCCTCCTCCAGCTCGCTCTGTCAGCGGCGGTAAAGAGGCTCTCAGTGACTCTCCATTAATGATGAATAGTGGCCTGGCGAGGCGGCAGAAGATTACTCCCCAGAGAGCCCTGAGAGCCCCCCCCCCCCACCACAGTGATTTATGACATATTTATCTGTCGGCTGTCGGTCGGCCGGCGGACTGAAGGAGGCAGAATTATGCAGCTGTAATTTCCATTATGGCGGTTATTGAACCCCCCCAGTGTTAAACAGACAGGATCTGATCATTATAGGACAATATCAGAGCCAAACTACAATAAATACATATTTACACCTTTCTGATGATCTGAGAGCAGCTCATACACTTTATATATAGTTTATAGTTTATTTACAGTTTATAGTTTATATATAGTTTATATACACTTTATATACACTTTATATAGTTTATAGTTTATATACAGTTTATAGTTTATTTACAGTTTATATACAGTTTATATATAGTTTATAGTTTATATATAGTTTATAGTTTATATACAGTTTATAGTTTATTTACAGTTTATAGTTTATATACACTTTATATACACTTTATATATAGTTTATATAGTTTATATATAGTTTATAGTTTATTTACAGTTTATAGTTTATTTACAGTTTATAGTTTATATACACTTTATATACACTTTATATATAGTTTATATAGTTTATAGTTTATATACAGTTTATAGTTTATTTGCAGTTTATATACAGTTTATATATAGTTTATAGTTTATATATAGTTTATACTTTATAAACAGTTTATAGTTTATTTACAGTTTATATACAGATTATATATAGTTTATAGTTTATATATAGTTTATAGTTTATATATAGTTTATAGTTTATATACAGTTTATAGTTTATTTACAGTTTATTTACAGTTTATATAGAGTTTATATATAGTTTATAGTTTATTTACAGTTTATATATAGTTTATAGTTTATATACAGTTTATAGTTTATATATAGTTTATATACACTTTATATATAGTTTATAGTTTATTTACAGTTTATATATAGTTTATAGTTTATATACAGTTTATAGTTTATATACAGTTTATATAGTTTATATATAGTTTATAGTTTATTTACAGTTTATAGTTTATATATAGTTTATATACACTTTATATACACTTTATATAGTTTATAGTTTATATACAGTTTATAGTTTATTTACAGTTTATATACAGTTTATATATAGTTTATAGTTTATATATAGTTTATAGTTTATATACAGTTTATAGTTTATTTACAGTTTATAGTTTATATACACTTTATATACACTTTATATATAGTTTATATAGTTTATATATAGTTTATAGTTTATTTACAGTTTATAGTTTATTTACAGTTTATAGTTTATATACACTTTATATACACTTTATATATAGTTTATATAGTTTATAGTTTATATACAGTTTATAGTTTATTTGCAGTTTATATACAGTTTATATATAGTTTATAGTTTATATATAGTTTATACTTTATAAACAGTTTATAGTTTATTTACAGTTTATATACAGATTATATATAGTTTATAGTTTATATATAGTTTATAGTTTATATATAGTTTATAGTTTATATACAGTTTATAGTTTATTTACAGTTTATTTACAGTTTATATAGAGTTTATATATAGTTTATAGTTTATTTACAGTTTATATATAGTTTATAGTTTATATACAGTTTATAGTTTATATATAGTTTATATACACTTTATATATAGTTTATAGTTTATTTACAGTTTATATATAGTTTATAGTTTATATACAGTTTATAGTTTATATACAGTTTATATAGTTTATATATAGTTTATAGTTTATTTACAGTTTATATATAGTTTATATATAGTTTATAGTTTATATACAGTTTATAGTTTATTTACAGTTTATAGTTTATTTACAGTTTATATATAGTTTATATACAGTTTATATAGTTTATATATAGTTGATATACACTTTATATACAGTTTATATATAGTTTATATATAGTTTATAGTTCATATACACTATATATACAGTTTATAGTTTATTTACAGTTTATATATAGTTAATATACACTTTATATATAGTTTATATGCAGTTTATATATAGTTTATATACAGTTTATAGTTTATTTACAGTTTATATAGGTTATATACAGTTTATATACAGTTTGTAGTTTATATACAGTTTATATATAGTTTATAGTTTATTTACAGTTTATATACAGTTTATATATAGTTTAAATACAGTTTATAGTTTATTTACAGTTTATATACAGTTTATATATAGTTTATAGTTTATATACAGTTTATAGTTTATTTACAGTTTATATACAGTTTATATATAGTTTATAGTTTATATATAGTTTATAGTTTATATACAGTTTATAGTTTATTTACAGTTTATAGTTTATATACACTTTATATACACTTTATATATAGTTTATATAGTTTATATATAGTATATAGTTTATTTACAGTTTATAGTTTATTTACAGTTTATAGTTTATATACACTTTATATACACTTTATATATAGTTTATATAGTTTATAGTTTATATACAGTTTATAGTTTATTTGCAGTTTATATACAGTTTATATATAGTTTATAGTTTATATATAGTTTATACTTTATAAACAGTTTATAGTTTATTTACAGTTTATATACAGATTATATATAGTTTATAGTTTATATATAGTTTATAGTTTATATATAGTTTATAGTTTATATACAGTTTATAGTTTATTTACAGTTTATTTACAGTTTATATAGAGTTTATATATAGTTTATAGTTTATTTACAGTTTATATATAGTTTATAGTTTATATACAGTTTATAGTTTATATATAGTTTATATACACTTTATATATAGTTTATAGTTTATTTACAGTTTATATATAGTTTATAGTTTATATACAGTTTATAGTTTATATACAGTTTATATAGTTTATATATAGTTTATAGTTTATTTACAGTTTATATATAGTTTATATATAGTTTATAGTTTATATACAGTTTATAGTTTATTTACAGTTTATAGTTTATTTACAGTTTATATATAGTTTATATACAGTTTATATAGTTTATATATAGTTGATATACACTTTATATACAGTTTATATATAGTTTATATATAGTTTATAGTTCATATACACTATATATACAGTTTATAGTTTATTTACAGTTTATATATAGTTAATATACAGTTTATATATAGTTTATATGCAGTTTATATATAGTTTATATACAGTTTATAGTTTATTTACAGTTTATATAGGTTATATACAGTTTATATACAGTTTGTAGTTTATATACAGTTTATATATAGTTTATAGTTTATTTACAGTTTATATACAGTTTATATATAGTTTAAATACAGTTTATAGTTTATTTACAGTTTATATACAGTTTATATATAGTTTATAGTTTATAGACAGTTTATAGTTTATTTACAGTTTATATAGTTTATAGTTTATATACAGTTTATATATAGTTTATATACAGTTTATAGTTTATTTACAGCTTATATACAATTTATATATAGTTTATATACAGTTTATGTATAGTTTATATACAGTTTATACTTTATTTACAGTTTATATACAGTTTATAGTTTATATATAGTTTATGTACAGTTTATAGTTTATTTACAGCTTATATACAGTTTATATATAGTTTATACAGTATAGTTTATATACAGTTTATAGTTTATATACAGTTTATATACAGTTTATAGTATATAATGTTATAAGGAGTTCGGTCTAGACCTGCTCTATTTGAAAAGTGTCCTGAGATAACTTCTGTTATGAATTGGCGCTATACAAATGAAATTGAATTGAATTGAATAGTTTATATACAGTTTATACAGTTTATATACAGTTTGTAGTTTATATACAGTTTATATATAGTTTATAGTTTATTTACAGTTTATATACAGTTTATATATAGTTTATATACAGTTTATAGTTTATTTACAGTTTATATAGAGTTTATATATAGTTTACATATAGTTTATAGTTTATTTACAGCTTATATACAGTTTATATAGTTTATATATAGTTTATGGTTTATATACAGTTTATAGTTTATTTACAGTTTATATATAGTGTATATACAGTTTATATAGTTTATATATAGTTTATATACAGTTTATGTATAGTTTATATACAGTTTATACTTTATTTACAGTTTATATAGTTTATAGTTTATATATAGTTTATGTACAGTTTATAGTTTATTTACAGCTTATATACAGTTTATATATAGTTTATACAGTATAGTTTATATACAGTTTATAGTTTATATACAGTTTATATACAGTTTATATAGTTTATACAGTTTATTGCAGTTTATATAAAGTTTATAGTATATAATGTTATAAGGAGTTCGGTCTAGACCTGCTCTATTTGAAAAGTGTCCTGAGATAACTTCTGTTATGAATTGGCGCTATACAAATAAAATTGAATTGAATTGAATAGTTTATATACAGTTTATATACAGTTTATATAAAGTTAATACAGTTTATATACAGTTTTTACAGTTTATATACAGTTTATACAGTTTATATATAGTTTATATAGTTCATATACAGTTTATACAGTTTATATACAGTTTATATAAAGTTAATACAGTTTATATACAGTTTTTACAGTTTATATACAGTTTATACAGTTTATATATAGTTTAAATAGTCCATATACAGTTTATATATAGTTTATATAGTTCATATACAGTTTATATATAGTTTATATACAGTTTATACAGTTTATATATAGTTCATATACAGTTTATATACAGTTTATACAGTTTATATGTAGTTTATATACAGTTTATATAAAGTTTATACAGTTTATATAGTTTATATACAGTTTATATAAAGTTTATACAGTTTATATAGTTTCTATACAGTTTCTATAAAGTTTATACAGTTTCTTTATAGTTTATATAAAGTTTATACAGTTTATATGCAGTTTATACAGTTTATATAGTTTCTATACAGTTTATATAAAGTTTATACAGTTTATATAGTTTCTATACAGTTTATATAAAGTTTACACAGTTTATATACAGTTTATATAAAGTTTATACAGTTTATATAGTTTATATACAGTTGAAATAGTTTATACAGTTTATACACAGTTTATATAGTTTATATACAGTTTCTATACAGTTTATATAAAGTTTATACAGTTTATATAGTTTCTATACAGTTTCTATGAACTTTATACAGTTTATATACAGTTTATATAGTTTATACAGTTTATTTACAGTTTATATACAGTTTATACAGTTTATATAGTTTATATACACTTTTTATACAGTTTATATAAACTTTACACAGTTCATATAAAGTTTATTTACAGTTCAGGAAAACGTCTCAAAATAACTTTGTTTACATACATTTCCACTAGAGCTGCACAATGGAAATAGAATTGAAATCAACACTATATCAAAGTACAATATGTAAATCACAGAGCTGAAATATTTAGTTGAAGATAAAATCTGACAGAGATCCTGGTCCTCGTTCAGACTCCCTAAATCTCACATCATCAAGATTTTAAGTGTTTTATTTAGTGAAAATTCAATATTCATTCATGCATAATCCTAAATCACAATATCTGTCAAATTAATAACAGTGATGTTTGTTCCATAACGTACAGCCTGAATGTTTTTATTCAATATTCCACATTTAATAAGAGTCCTGAACAGTTTGGATATTAGTTCTCGCTCTGGAGCATTTTCAGACTCAGACGTGTGATATGTTAATAATAATAATAATAATAATAATAATAATAATAATAATAAACATTTTATTTAAAAAACGCTTTTCTGAATACTCAAAGACACTGTACAATATAATATAAGAAGAATACAAGAACATCAATTAGTAAAACAATATAAAACAGTACATTACATACGTTAAAAACACATGAGACTGAGCTAGATTTGTGTTGATATAATTCAGGTTTTAGGAGTTGATATAATTCAGGTTTTAGGAGTTGATATAATTCAGGTTTTAGGACCAACCTGTGTGTCTGATACTGTTAAATATGATGAGTTGGACATTAACAGGTTTCTGGGTAAAGAGCAAATATCACAACAGTGTGGTTGAATGGAAGAAAGAGGGCGGCTGCCACCAGAAGAAACCTGTAGACTCAAAATAATAAAATCCTCCATGAGACATTCGTCACTACGTCAGTCAGAGTATGAACAGCTGCTTCTAATGTTAGTGTATATTCATTATCGTTAGATATGTTAACAGCTTAGTAGGAATATTGTCTGTTCTGGAATAAGAGCCAAGTGTCAAGAGTGAGCCTTATAAACAGTATATAAATATTTCATTAGGGGACGTACGGAGGAACATACCAGTGGTTCCGGGTCATTGCTTTACTTATTGTACTGAGGTGGTTTGTAACAGCAGTTAGCGGTTAGCTACTGATCAATCTGTCCATCAGACACTCAGTAAATGATCTCGGTACTGTAACGTTGTTCCCTTTAACTCTAAAGTACCATAAAGAACACCTGAAAATACCTGAAACAGGACTTTCTGTCGGTGTTGGACAGAAACTGGAGGACAGGAGACGTAGAGGAGATAAACACACTGATTCTGACTTTGTTTCCCTGCATTGGTCCCACACAGATATTGTAATCAGGAGTATTTGCTGTGGATGTGGAGCATAATCCTCCCGCTGAGGCCGGCCTGTACCTCTGCTGACCAGATACCGGCTGTGATGAACAGTTCAGTTGTTGCCGTCTGAAACAGGAAATCAGAAGAGATTTATCCGCTTTGTTTCAGTGTGACAGAGATCACAGCTTAGTGTCGACACCTTCAAACTATTTGTTTGTTTAATACTACCTCTAAGGCTTACAGATGTAACGTGGGTTTATTTAAGATCTGTGACATGAAAATCCCTGAAGCTGCTGCTAGCTGCCCACCTCGCCCACACCTTCACACTGATTCTGTTTAAGAGACACCTGAATGGTTCAAGAGGATCCAGAGATTAAAACTGAGACTTTAAAATATCTTCACATTCACAGCCATTAATGTTAAAGCTTCTATACGTAACTCTCGTCAAACTGTAGTGACTTTGGACTCTGTGTTGGACTCTGTGTTGGACTCTGTGTTGGACTCTGTGTTGGACTCTGTGTTGTGGACTCTGTGTTGGACTCTGTGTTGGACTCTGTGTTGGACTCTGTGTTGTGGACTCTGTGTTGGACTCTGTGTTGGACTCTGTGTTGTGGACTCTGTGTTGGACTCTGTGTTGTGGACTCTGTGTTGTGGACTCTGTGTTGTGGACTCTGTGTTGGACTCTGTGTTGTGGACTCTGTGTTGGACTCTGTGTTGGACTCTGTGTTGTGGACTCTGTGTTGGACTCTGTGTTGGACTCTGTGTTGGACTCTGTGTTGTGGACTCTGTGTTGTGGACTCTGTGTTGGACTCTGTGTTGAACTCTGTGTTGTGGACTCTGTGTTGTGGACTCTGTGTTGGACTCTGTGTTGGACTCTGTGTTGTGGACTCTGTGTTGTGGACTCTGTGTTGTGGACTCTGTGTTGAACTCTGTGTTGTGGACTCTGTGTTGTGGACTCTGTGTTGGACTCTGTGTTGGACTCTGTGTTGTGGACTCTGTGTTGTGGACTCTGTGTTGACTCTGTGTTGTGGACTCTGTGTTGACTCTGTGTTGGACTCTGTGTTGTGGACTCTGTGTTGACTCTGTGTTGTGGACTCTGTGTTGTGGACTCTGTGTTGTGGACTCTGTGTTGGACTCTGTGTTGTGGACTCTGTGTTGGACTCTGTGTTGTGGACTCTGTGTTGTGGACTCTGTGTTGGACTCTGTGTTGTGGACTCTGTGTTGTGGACTCTGTGTTGTGGACTCTGTGTTGGACTCTGTGTTGGACTCTGTGTTGCCCACTGTTGACACTCGGGAGCATAAAGGTCACAACCTTTGACCCTCGTCCTACATAGAGACACATAGAGATCAGTCCACAGACAGCAGAGGGACAAAGCTCCACTACAACCTGTTCACTCTGATTATTATAGAGACATAAAATGATTCACAATGTGACATATGGATGCTTTAAATATAATATGTGGTCACATGTAAATAACATCCGTCTCTCAGCGGGACAATAAACAGTTTAAAAACAACAAATCCTGGAACAATAATCTCAGAAGTTGACAGAATACGATCATTATTCTTTTTAAAGTGAAAGTAAAGCGCTCCATTGACTCCTGCAGTCTGAGTGGCTGCCAGGGCGAGAGACACTGAGGCAGACAGCAGGAGAGAGAGAGAGAGAGAGAGAGAGAGGGAGGCCCTGGCAGAGTGCCTGATTAGAGGCAGCGCACTGAAGTGGAAAACTCATTAAACAATGTATAAGCCTCTTAATCAAATCAATAGCCAAAGTAACTCCTAACTGATAGCTCTTATCAAAGCTGGAGGAAAGCTGCAGTCTCGCATTTTAATTAATGAGCAGAGCGAGTGGCCGGGATTTAAGAGACAAATAAACAGGAAATAAAGATGTTTGTCTCACTTTAAGGACTTTACGATGAGTGGAGAAATTAATACTTTTATTTCCAAAAGAAGAAACAAATAAAGTCCAAATAAATCAATAATCTGTGAGAGAGCGAGAGGACGTTTAAACTGACTGAATAATGAAAGAGTCTGAATGATTCAGTGAAACACGTCTGTGTGTTAGTGTGTTTTATTATTACCTGTAGAGTTTATACTCACTTCCTATCAAACGTTCGAATCCTTTTGTGCTTCATGTGACTTCATTTATGGATTTGAACTTTTGGATTGATGAACTTTGACTTTGTCCTTTTTGTCCTGGTCAACTGGATTTGTGTGTACTGGACTTTAAGTATAAAGAACTAATTATTTTATTGAACCTTTGAGTCCAGTTTCATGGTCAAGGTGTAACATTTAATGTGTTTATTGTGTTGAGCTGGACAGACTCACTGAGAATGAGCTGTCAATCACAAGGTAGCCCCGCCCTAAAGCTTACCCTGCTTTATGGTCTGTTTACAAGTTATGATTAACATATTTTCATTAGAGGACGGTTGTTGTGTATTTATATAGCAGAATATGTAGAATTCAACAGTGGTACAGACCCAGATACAGAGGTTATACAGAGGTTATACAGAGGTTATACAGAGGTTATACAGATGTTACACAGAGGTTATACAGAGGTTATACAGATGTTACACAGAGGTTACACAGAGGTTATACAGAGGTTATACAGAGGTTATACAGATGTTATACAGATGTTATACAGAGGTTATACAGATGTTACACAGAGGTTACACAGAGGTTATACAGATGTTATACAGAGGTTATATAGCCTAGAGGTTATAAAACGTGGTTTTAGGGTTTATTGACCTATTTCCACCAAGTTGTGCAGTTTTTCTGATCTATTCTCTTCCTGTTCCTTTGTTAGATTGCCGTGTGAACTGTTGGTATTTGTGTTGTCTGTATTAGTGTGTATGATACTGGAGGAACTGGTGTTGATGGACTGGAGAACTGGTGCAGGTAATTAACACACACACACACACACACACACCTTCCTCAGCAGAAGCTCAATCTTTTCCAGCTGACAGCAGCCGGCGAGCGGAGCCATTTAGTGGCAGCTGGTTCAGCGTGGCCAGCGGTCGATGGGCTGGAAAGCCCCGTGTGCTTTAATTAATTGAGGGGAGATTACACGGCCTTCCAACCATGTAGTTTGTCATCAGAAGCCATTACAGATTGATATTAGACGCTTCTCTGCGGTGTCAACAGCAATTTGGAGGACAGCTAAAGTTGAGAGGGTGTGAAAGTTTTGTGCCGAGATGCTTCGGGGCAATTACAGCCCACAGGCACGTACAGGGGTATTTATAGATGCTGTAATCTGGTTAAACTCACTAAATTAATCTCCGTCTGTTAGTTTAAGTAATTAAAATCCAGCTTTTGTAACAAGAAAATGCCACAAATTATATGTTTTGTCTTGTACTTTTATTTTGAAATTCCCTGAATAATCTTTATCCAGCCAATATTTCCTGATTGTGAACGAGAACTGTTGAGTATAAAGCTTCATGTTAGAAATGTTCCCCTGCAGTTACACACTGACGAACGATACAATCGAGACTCGCTAGCAACCAACGTTTTTAAGACAATAAAAGCTTCAACATTCACAGGTCGGATATTATATTATATATTTAACATTAAAATCAAAAAGCTTGTTTTAACCACAGACTTTATTTCATACATCAATAACACACTGACTCCGTTAGCTAAAATGCTAACACGTTTCAGGGTTTTATGCAGCGTCTCCTTCGTTCTCCAACAACTTATTTAAAAAAGATTTAAATAAGATTGAAAGATATTTTCAGAACTAAATTTAGATCCAACAGAAACGCTTTCGAACCCAAACCGGTGAATAATGCACCAAAAACAACAAAGAAGAAATAATAACTGCTGGATTTAAAGCTTACACAGTCTCAGTGTGAGATACTTCCACCTCCTCCAGGAGATATGGATCTGGATAATTAGTGACAGCTGAATAAAGCCTGAAGTACAGAGGGACCGTCGGCGCTGGATAAATGAGAGATGTTTATCTAAATGTAATACGGCACGCCTTCTTATAACGCAGCTCAAACACAAAGAGACACACCGGCAGGTAAAAGACAAAGGACGGAGGAGAGAGCGTCAACACACACATTAATGCAGCTTTATTAATATTAATATCATTAATATCAGATATTCACTGTGCTACAACCTGCTGCTCAGTTAGAGTGATATCGTGGACACTGAGTATATTTTAGCTTTAAAATGAATCAGAAAAAACAACAGAATCAAGTAGAAGTGAAGGCGTTGAGCAGGAGCCACCGAGCACTGCAGATACATCGTTTTAAGTTCCTTAACTTTAAACACATTAAGATGATTATCCGACATACTTTCACTGACTTTAACTGTATTTATATTTGCTGATATCAGGCCGTCAGTAACTTCCTGTCCTGTGACACCAGCCTTATAAAATCACTGAGAGCTGAAACTAGTTTGGAAGCAGCGGAGGAGATAATTACACGTGTGTTTATCTGTCTCACTCTTTCCTTAGAGTTGCTGTCGTCGACCCGTCGTGTTTAAAAACCGTCTGACAGCTCGGATGTGGAGAAAGTGGACGGAGACGCGGCGGCGGAGGCGTGTTGACAGCCGCAGCGCAGTAAATAAATACCACTTGTCTCTCCTTGTTGCAGTAAAACTGCACTTTGCAACCTTTTCCACTGAGGAGACAATTCAGCTGGGAGCGTTTTAAACATTTCAAAGTTTAATCGCCTCCATTTTGAAGTTTTTTCCCTCTTAATTGACACCCTCGTCTCCTTTCAAACGCTCCTGCGTGATCCCCAAGAGGCCCAGATTAAACATTGTTTTAACGGCGGTGGCGCTTTGACGAGTTCGACTGCGAGCTTAAAAGAAGATTTTGGTTTAGAAGTGAGGAAGCGTAAAAAGTAACCCGACGACTCCAAACTTGAAAAGCCGGATTGTTCCTGGGTAACTTACGGAATGACAAAATGTCTGCCGTGTTTTTGGGAGGAATTAAGACGAGATCTCGTAGCCTGAACTCATCATTTATCTCCCATGATCCAACAGTTCTTCCACTGACGCAACCTATTTATGTCACACACACACTTTCTGACGGGTCGGTGTTAAAATCTCTCTTAACTTCCACCTCTGGAGACAAAGACACACAGAGACGTTATTGATCCGTCAGACACACTAACAGCTGATTATCAGCTCCACTGGGGACAGACAGGAACCGGACAGACAGACAGGGACAGGACAGACAGACAGGGAGCGGACAGACAGACAGGGACAGGACAGACAGACAGACAGACAGACAGACAGACAGACAGACAGACAGGGACTAGACAGACAGACAGACAGACAGACAGACAGACAGGGAGCGGACAGACAGACAGGAACAGGACAGACAGACAGACAGACAGACAGACAGACAGACAGGACCCGGACAGACAGACAGGAACAGGACAGACAGACAGACAGGAACAGGACA
The DNA here is from genome assembly GCF_905237075.1 of Dicentrarchus labrax. NCBI lineage: Eukaryota > Metazoa > Chordata > Actinopteri > Moronidae > Dicentrarchus > Dicentrarchus labrax. The sequence goes on from NW_026136720.1 coordinate 835,058, forward strand.
GACAGACAGGGACAGGACAGACAAACAGACAGACAGACAGACAGACAGGGACTGGACAGACAGACAAACAGGAACAGGACAGACAGACAGGGACAGGACAGACAGACAGACAGACAGACAGACAGACAGACAGACAGACAGGGACTGGACAGACAGACAGACAGGGAGCGGACAGACAGACAGGGACAGGACAGACAGACAGACAGACAGACAGACAGACAGACAGGGATTGGACAGACAGACAAACAGGAACAGGACAGACAGACAGGGACAGGACAGACAGACAGGGACCGGACAGACAGACAGGAACCGGACAGACAGACAGACAGACAGACAGACAGGGACTAGACAGACAGACAAACAGGAACAGGACAGACAGACAGGGACAGGACAGACAGACAGGGAGCGGACAGACAGACAGGGACAGGACAGACAGACAGGGAGCGGACAGACAGACAGGGACAGGACAGACAGGAACTGGACAGACAGACAGACAGACAGACAGGGACAGGACAGACAGACAGCGAGCGGACAGACAGACAGACAGATAGACAGACAGACCAACAGGGAGCGGACAGACAGACAGCAAGCGGACAGACAGACAGACAGACAGACAGACAGACAGGGACAGGACAGACAGACAGGGAGCGGACAGACAGGGACTGGACAGACAGACAGGCACCGGACAGACAGACAGACAGACAGACAGACAGGGACAGGACAGACAGACAGACAGACAGACAGGACCCGGACAGACAGACAGACAGGAACAGGACAGACAGACAGACAGACAGGAACAGGACAGACAGACAGGGACAGGACAGACAGACAGACAGACAGACAGGACAGACAGACAGACAGACAGACAGACAGACAGACAGACAGACAGACAGGAACAGGACAGACAGACAGGGAGCGGTCAGACAGACAGGGACAGGACAGACAGACAGACAGACAGACAGGGAGCGGACAGACAGACAGGGACAGGACAGACAGACAGACAGACAGGGACTGGACAGACAGACAAACAGGAACAGGACAGACAGACAGGGACAGGACAGACAGACAGACAGACAGACAGACAGACAGACAGGGACCAGACAGACAGGGAGCGGACAGACAGACAGGGAGCGGACAGACAGACAGACAGACAGACAGACAGACAGACAGGGACAGGACAGACAGACAGACAGACAGACAGACAGACAGACAGGGACTGGACAGACAGACAGACAGACAGACAGGACAGACAGACAGACAGACAGACAGACAGGACAGACAGGACCCGGACAGACAGACAGGAACAGGACAGACAGACAGACAGGAACAGGACAGACAGACAGACAGACAGACAGGACAGACAGACAGACAGACAGACAGGGATCATTGCTTACAACAGACTTTTATTGGAGAACTTCTCCTGATTTTACTTTAATCTTTTATTTCCTAACGTGGGTACGTACGTTACAAAGTGCTCCACCAATACAGAGTAAAGTTAGCTGGGTACGCTAATGTTAGCTAACTAACACATCCACTCTGATAGCATTTTGTTAGCTATAACATGCTAATGTTAATGAGCTAGCTAGCATTTCATCCTTGTTAGCAACCAAGCTAACATTATCCACCAGCTAACAGCACAATCAGACAGTATGTTCCACTAGCTTAGCAGTAATGTTAGCTTTGACTTTGGACTCTGTGTTGTGGACTCTGTGTTGGACTCTGTGTTGGACTCTGTGGTGGACTCTGTGTTGGACTCTGTGTTGTGGACTCTGTGTTGGACTCTGTGTTGTGGACTCTGTGTTGGACTCTGTGTTGGACTCTGTGTTGTGGACTCTGTGTTGGACTCTGTGTTGGACTCTGTGTTGTGGACTCTGTGTTGGACTCTGTGTTGGACTCTGTGTTGGACTCTGTGTTGTGGCTTTTACTCTGTGTTGGACTCTGTGTTGGACTCTGTGTTGGACTCTGTGTTGTGGACTCTGTGTTGTGGACTCTGTGTTGGACTCTGTGTTGGACTCTGTGTTGTGGACTCTGTGTTGGACTCTGTGTTGTGACTCTGTGTTGACTCTGTGTTGTGGACTCTGTGTTGTGGACTCTGTGTTGGACTCTGTGTTGTGACTCTGTGTTGACTCTTTTGGACTCTGTGTTGTGGACTCTGTGTTGTGGACTCTGTGTTGGACTCTGTGTTGTGGACTCTGTGTTGTGACTCTGACTCTGTGTTACTCTGTGTTGTGGACTCTGTGTTGGACTCTGTGTTGGACTCTGTGTTGTGACTCTGTGTTGACTCTGTGTTGTGGACTCTGTGTTGGACTCTGTGTTGGACTCTGTGTTGGACTCTGTGTTGATTGTGACTCTGTGTTGGACTCTGTGTTGACTCTGTGTTGGACTCTGTGTTGTGGACTCTGTGTTGGACTCTGTGTTGGACTCTGACTCTGTGTTGTGGACTCTGTGTTGTGGACTCTGTGTTGGACTCTGTGTTGTGGACTCTGTGTTGTGGACTCTGTGTTGGACTCTGTGTTGGACTCTGTGTTGTGGACTCTGTGTTGGACTCTGTGTTGGACTCTGTGTTGGACTCTGTGTTGTGGACTCTGTGTTGGACTCTGTGTTGACTCTGTGTTGGACTCTGTGTTGTGACTCTGTGTTGTGGACTCTGTGTTGTGGACTCTGTGTTGTGGACTCTGTGTTGGACTCTGTGTTGTGGACTCTGTGTTGGACTCTGTGTTGTGGACTCTGTGTTGTGGACTCTGTGTTGGGACTCTGTGTTGTGGACTCTGTGTTGGGACTCTGTGTTGTGACTCTGTGTTGGACTCTGTGTTGTGGACTCTGTGTTGGGACTCTGTGTTGGACTCTGTGTTGTGGACTCTGTGTTGGACTCTGTGTTGTGGACTCTGTGTTGTGGACTCTGTGTTGGACTCTGTGTTGTGGACTCTTTGACTCTGTGTTGTGGACTCTGTGTTGTGGACTCTGTGTTGGACTCGTTGGACTCTGTGTTGGACTCTGTGTTGTGGACTCTGTGTTGTGGACTCTGTGTTGTGGAAGCTTTAAACTATTTACACAAAACAGACACAGAGAGTTCGATATAAAGAGAGTGTGTGTAGTTTTCATTGTACAGTTGAAGTGTTTTTGCTTTTACACTTTAATAATAATAATAATAAAAATAATAACGTCTGAATGTGTGAGGTTCACAGGTTCGATCCCGGCCTTTAACACTTGTTATGATCCTTCATCTGATTTCCTGCTAAATAAAGAGCCCCGACGGCGGGACCTCCGGGTCCGTCACGCACTCGACCACATGGTGACAGTGGATCTGAACCTCATCAGTCTGTTCATTAGTCAAATCTCTGCTGATTAAATGTTGTTACTGCAGGTCAACCGAGTCGCAGCATCATAATTAAAGAAAAACAGCGTGCGTCACTCGGCGCTGACAAATGGTGTCATGTGTTGGTCCGGAGCAGCTGGTCCTGGTAGGATTTACTGATCCACATTACCCTGCAGGTTTCTGTGGATTTCCACACTACATCTGATCTGAGTGTGTTTACATGCACCACAGTAATCAGATTACTGTTATTGAGTCTTTTTAAGGTTCAAAGGTTAAAAATAACCTGGTTCACACAGATTATCTCTATTATATATTTTAATATTATTCAATATTTTATTGTAGTGAGCAAAATAAAATGCTAATGAGGTCAAACTATTATAATTATTAAAACATAAAAATCTAATCATAAGTCTTTAGTTATTTAAGATTATTTTTCAGTATTTTAGTAACTTTATTGAGCCGAATTTAAGAATGTGTACCTTAATCTAAGATTAATAATTAGCAATAAAGTCGTAAAATAAGACATCATTTCTTTAAACGTCATAAGTTTTACTCTTAAAAGAAAAACTAAGAAAGAAAGGAAAAAATAAATCAAGATAAATTATAGTTATAACATCTTATTAAGACGAAGTTAGATTGATAGAAACAAACAACAAAAACTAACGAGATAATCGACATACATCGTTAGCTAGCTTGTTAGGAGGTTATGCTGCTATCCATTTGTCTCGTGAACTCGGAGCCCGAGTGTCTCTGACGCCAGAACGTGACGTAATTACCCGGCTTGTACCACTTATAGCGTTCTGTTTGTCTTTGGGCGTTACGAGTCAGAGAGAACATGGACGCCACCAGTGCAGCAGCTGTGTTGTTATTGATTGTGGCTCTAAACAAGCTCAATGTGAAATAATAATGTGTTTCTACACAAACACAAACATTTCAAGTAATTCCGTTATTGCAAGTCTTACAGTTCAATAATATTTTGCCATTTTCACCTATTTCAATTTCAACAAGTGCTGTGGCGTTTCTCTCGAGCCACCAGCCTCCAGGAGCCACCAGGAGCTTCCAGGAGCCTCCAGGAGCTTCCAGGAGCTTCCAGGGGCCACCAGGAGCTTCCAGGGGCCACCAGGGGCCTCCAGGGGCCTCCAGGGGCCTCCAGGAGCTTCCAGGAGCCCAGGGCCACCAGGAGCTTCCAGGGGCCACCAGGGGCCTCCAGGGGCCTCCAGGGGCCTCCAGGAGCTTCCAGGAGCTTCCAGGGGCCACCAGGGGCCTCCAGGGGCCTCCAGGGGCCTCCAGGAGCTTCCAGGAGCCTCCAGGAGCTTCCAGGAGCCACCAGGGGCCTCCAGGGGCCTCCAGGGGCCTCCAGGAGCCTCCAGGGGCAGGCTAGTGTTATTGTTAGCTACATTAGCCTGTTTAGCAACCAGCTCTAAAACCAACCTTTACATTGTATTGAACTCACAGTAACACGGTGCAATGCATAAACTGGTGACCGGACTAAAGCAGCAATGTAAACAGTGTGTAGGAGAATTTAAAATCGACATTAAAACGACCAACGTAGCACAAATACAAAGAAAATACATCGCAATACAGGCACAGCCATCTTTGTTTTGCGGGCCGTACGTGCCCCCCCCCCCGTTCAGCTCGGTGCACTCTGAGGAGCCCCGAGTGGGACGGCTGAAATTACGACCAAAAGGGGGCGTGTCTCTGTGAAATGTCGCGAGATAGCTGCGAGATTTACACGTTCCAACTCGGGTTCCGAGTTCACGACACAAATGGATCGCAGCATTAGCCATCGACAGCATTAACCACTAGCTAACTAGCGAGCTAACCAGATTACTTGAAATAAATGTTTCTGTTAAAATACTGGATATAATATAATAATACTATAATAATAATAATATAATAATAATATAATAATACTATAATAATAATAATATAATAATACTATAATAATAATAATATAATAATAATATAATATAATAATAATATAATAATACTATAATAATAATAATATAATAATAATATAATATAATAATAATAATATAATAATAATATAATAATACTATAATAATAATAATATAATAATAATATAATATAATAATAATATAATAATAATATTATAATAATATAATAATAATAATAATAATATAATAATAATATAATACTAATATAATAATACTATAATAATAATAATATAATAATAATATAATATAATAATAATATAATAATAATATTATAATAATATAATAATAATAATAATAATAATAATATAATAATTTGATAATAATAATAATATAATAATAATATAATAATAATAATATAATAATAATTTGATTATAATAATATAATAATAATATAATAATATAATAATATAATAATAATATAACAATAATAATAATAATAATAATATAATAATAATATAATAATAATAATAATATAATAATAATAATAATATAATATAATAATAATAATATAATAATAATATAATAATAATAATAATATAATAATAATATAATAATATAATAATAATAAAATAATAATAATATAATAATAATAATATAATAATAATAATATAATAATATAATAATAATAATATAATAATAATATAATAATATAATAATATAATAATAATAATATAATAATAATAATATAATAATATAATAATAATATAATAATAATAATAATAATATAATAATAATAATATAATAATAATAATAATAATATGATAATAATAATATTATAATAATATAATAATATAATAATAATAATATAATAATATAATAATAATATAATAATAATAATATAATAATATAATAATAATAATAATATAATAATAATATAATAATAATAATAATAATAATATAATAATAATAATATAATAATAATATAATAATATAATAATATAATAATAATAATAATATAATAATATAATAATAATATAATAATAATAATATAATAATATAATAATAATAATATAATAATAATATAATAATAATAATAATAATAATAATAATATAATAATAATAATATAATAATAATATAATAATATAATAATAATAATAATATAATAATATAATAATAATATAATAACTGGTGTTTATAGACGGTTTAATGAGGAACTGTTACAGATTGAGCTAACTGAGGCTAACTGAGTACCTCTCTCGTCCTCAGTGTCATTACGGTCCGGGTCCTCGCCGCCGTTGTTCCCGCTCTCATTAATGATGTTAGGAGGCCTCGGCCTCGCAGGTGAAAACGTGCTGCTACAATTACACCGCCGTCAAAATAACAGCCCACCAAATGGCGCCGTCAGCCCTCGGGTTTAATTGCTTTGGCACCGGTGCCAACCATAATCACCTGTCACTGCCAACAACGGCTGCATCTGTTTACACGTCTGTCAGAGAGGCGGCGGCGGAGGGCACGACCCCGGACACAGAAGGTCACATGTCCTCCTGCTTTGGAAGTCACTGGCTCTGCGGGGGGACGGGGGGAGGATGGGGGGGGAGGATGGGGGAGGACGGGGGGGGGACAGGGGGAGGATGGGGGGGGAGGATGGGTGGGGACGGGGGAGGATGGGGGGAGGATGGGGGGGGGATGGGGGACGTCCTGGAGAGCGAAGAGAGGCTGGGGGGGAAACTCAGGGTTTGATGCTGGTTACAGTGACTCAGTTTCATTTATTAACCTCCAACGTACGAACAGCTTCTGAACCGCCGTAATACTGAAACAGAATCAGATAAAAACATGAAGCCGTCACGTTTTCAGGTTTGGCCCCAAACACGAGCTAACTAGCTGAGAGCAGCTAACATTACCATAACAGTTAGCATCTTTTAGCAACGAGTCCATCAGGAAACTCCATCAATCACCTCGGTACCAAATCTGTCTGTCTGTCTGTCTGTCTGTCTGTCCTCTGTCTGTCTGTCTGTCTGTCTGTCTGTCTGTCTGTCTGTCTGTCTGTCTGTCCTCTGTCTGTCTGTCTGTCTGTCTGTCTGTCTGTCTATCCTCTGTCTGTCCTCTGTCTGTCTGTCTGTCTGTCTGTCTGTCTGTCTGTCCTCTGTCTGTCTGTCTGTCTGTCTGTCTGTCTGTCTGTCTGTCTGTCTGTCTTATCCTCTGTCTGTCTGTCTGTCTGTCTATCCTCTGTCTGTCTGTCTGTCTGTCTGTCTGTCTGTCCTCTGTCTATCCTCTGTCTGTCTGTCTGTCCTCTGTCTGTCTGTCTGTCTGTCTGTCTGTCTATCCTCTGTCTGTCTGTCTGTCTGTCTGTCTGTCCTCTGTCTGTCCTCTGTCTGTCTGTCTGTCTGTCTGTCTGTCTATCCTCTGTCTGTCTGTCTGTCTGTCTGTCTATCCTCTGTCTGTCCTCTGTCTGTCTGTCTGTCTGTCTGTCTGTCTGTCCTCTGTCTGTCCTCTGTCTGTCTGTCTGTCTGTCTGTCTGTCTATCCTCTGTCTGTCTGTCTGTCTGTCTATCCTCTGTCTGTCTGTCTGTCTGTCTGTCTGTCCTCTGTCTATCCTCTGTCTGTCTGTCTGTCCTCTGTCTGTCTGTCTGTCTGTCTGTCTGTCTGTCTGTCTGTCTATCCTCTGTCTATCCTCTGTCTGTCTGTCTGTCTGTCTGTCTGTCTGTCCTCTGTCTGTCCTCTGTCTGTCTGTCTGTCTGTCTGTCTGTCTATCCTCTGTCTGTCTGTCTGTCTGTCTGTCTGTCTATCCTCTGTCTGTCCTCTGTCTGTCTGTCTGTCTGTCTGTCTGTCTGTCTGTCTGTCCTCTGTCTGTCTGTCTGTCTGTCTGTCTATCCTCTGTCTGTCTGTCTGTCTGTCTATCCTCTGTCTGTCTGTCTGTCTGTCTGTCTGTCCTCTGTCTATCCTCTGTCTGTCTGTCTGTCCTCTGTCTGTCTGTCTGTCTGTCTATCCTCTGTCTATCCTCTGTCTGTCTGTCTGTCTGTCTGTCTGTCTGTCTGTCCTCTGTCTGTCCTCTGTCTGTCTGTCTGTCTGTCTGTCTGTCTATCCTCTGTCTGTCTGTCTGTCTGTCTGTCTGTCCTCTCGTCTGCTGATAACATTAAGTAGAATTTATATTTGGGTAGTAAAACCAGCATTTTTAAAATATCCAAGCACCCTGTATCATAGCTACATGTGTGACGTTTTTAACTAATCAGTACGTTTGGAAATCGGTCCAAAATTCAGCGAATAATTCTACTTTGAGATTGAAGAGTTCCTCTTTCCTTCGTAGGTTGATGCACTGTTCCAAGATGGCCGCCCTGTAGGCACGCCGCTCCACAGTCTGTGTATATTATGGTGCGTTCGTTTTGTCTCGTAATCGCGACTTGCAACTCGAGAGCGACGTCACATCCGTGTTGGAGAACGAGTAACCACGGTCTTTGCGTTCTGTCTGTTTGTTTGGTAACGTTGATAGTGATTATTCACACGTTCATTATTACACAATCATATCTCACAGTTTGATATCTGAATACTCCGTTCTCATTAACGTTACCGTTACCGTGGTTACTGCTCTGCTTTCTGCTCAAGACTCGGCACTGTTGTCATAGCAACATGGAGCGTCTCGAGCCACTTTCAGCTGCACGAGCTACAAAGTAACTAATGAGGCTCATTAACTCACAATGAGACTGTAGCAACAGTGTACAGTGCTGTGGGTACGACTTCTTCTGTGGTTACAACAAAGACAAACACAATGTTTACTGAGTGACGCTCGGAGTGGCCATCTCCTCTGAGCTCAGACGACTTCAGGAGTCGTTGATAACGTTACGACCTCGGGGGCGTTCTGTTTGCAACTTCCTGTTCGTAACTCAGGAAACCGACTCGGAGATCGAGTTGGGTGGACAAAACGAACGCACCATAAGTCTATGGACAGTATGACAGGAGACGTGAGGTCAAAGGTTAAAGGTTAAAGGTTAAAGGCAGATTCATTTAAACTTTAAAGATTCACTTTGAACCAACGTGTCTGTGAGCAGCTACAACCCCCCTCCCCCTCCTGATCTGACCCCCTGCTTGTCCACCAGAAGTGGCCTCTGACAGGAGCAGCTGGTCCCCCCCCCCCCCCACACACACACCTCAACCCCCCCCCCCACACACACACACACCTCAACCCCCCCAACTCACCAGATTGATGAAATTTTCATAATCAGATCCCCAAAGTCCAAAGTTCACCTTCAACATAATTAATGAGCAGCTCCACACAGAGAGCTATCTTTATTGATCCTATTGATCAGAATACACTGTATCTTTATGGATGATATTGATCAGTATACACTGTATCTTTATGGATGTTATTGATCAGTATACACTGTATCTTTATGGATGATATTGATCAGTATACACTGTATCTTTATGGATGATATTGATCAGTATACACTGTATCTTTATGGATGATATTGATCAGTATACACTGTATCTTTATTGATCCTATTGATCAGTATACACTGTATCTTTATGGATGATATTGATCAGTATACACTGTATCTTTATGGATGTTATTGATCAGTATACACTGTATCTTTATGGATGATATTGATCAGTATACACTGTATCTTTATGGATGATATTGATCAGTATACACTGTATCTTTATTGATCCTATTGATCAGTATACACTGTATCTTTATGGATGATATTGATCAGTATACACTGTATCTTTATGGATGTTATTGATCAGTATACACTGTATCTTTATGGATGATATTGATCAGTATACACTGTATCTTTATGGATGTTATTGATCAGTATACACTGTATCTTTATGGATGATATTGATCAGTATACACTGTATCTTTATGGATGATATTGATCAGTATACACTGTATCTTTATGGATGATATTGATCAGTATACACTGATCTTTAGGTGAGAAGCAGAAGCAGCTGGACTCATCATAAACATCCATTGTACATGTACATTGTATGAATAAATGTCTCCATGCCGTCCCCCACAGGTTCCTGAAGAGCCGCCGTGAAGCTCAGTGTGGTCGGCTCTGGCTGTCGCCATCCCGGCAGTCCTGACTCCGCCGGCTCCCGGCTAATATAAAACAAAGGATGGAACGGAGGCTGAATGAAGCCTGGTTACTGAAAACAGCGGCCTGTGATGGCGCCCACATGTCACTCAGTAGCCACGCCCTTAATTATGTATAACTTTAAGTCTTAATATGATGTAAAGTGAGTTGAATTTAAAGGCTGTAAACTGTTTATTTCTACAGTTTAATATGGAGCCTGACTCACTGCTGGAGCCTCCGGGGGCCGTTAGATGAACTGCAGCTTCATTTGCAGCCACTGAGGTTGTTTCTTGTGTTTGTGCCAGCCTGGCTAACTTTGTGATTCTCCCCCAACCAGTTACTGATCCTGTTGTGAGGTCCAGGTTTAGTTTTGTCTCCATAAATCATAAAAGTCCCTCCACACTCAGACTCCTACATAAGATCTCTGCTGTTCACAGTGAAAGAGAAAGCTCTCTCACACTGGAGTCGTCTAATTGTTGCAGCGGTCTGCAGGGAAGAGTTATAAACAGCAGACGATCCCTCCATCATCCTGTGGCCTACACTACACTGAAGATTACAGTCACAGAACAAAAGATGTAATCAGATTACAGATACAAGTTTAAAATACATCATGTCTTCTCTAAAAATACTCGTAAAGGTTTATAGGTCTATTATACACTCAGATCAATACTTCTTATTGATAGTTTTAAGGTAATCCAAAAGTAACAGAAAGTAATACATTAATATTGATACTACATTTTGTAACAGTAACTGTATCAGATTACATTTACAAGTTTAAACAACCGAATGAAAGCAACCAATCAGAGCCGAGGAAGGGCAGAGTAAAGATAAAAACACTGTATGATGAAACTGCCACTGCAGCGGAGCCTGTAGACCTGAACCACTAATAAATATATCATTTAAAAACAACACGTGTACAAACGTCTCCTCCTGTGTGTTTAATAAAAGGTTGGTTAATATATATATATATATATATATATATATATATATATATATATATGGAGGTCATTCAACTGCATTATTATTATTATATATATATATATAATATAACAACAGGCAGTAGATGAGTTGTGCTGTCAGTGAGGTGTTAGTGAAGTGTTAATGAGTGTGTTTACAGCTCCAAACTCTCTTTTTACCTCCTTCACAAAACAGATTCTCTTTATCTCTAAATACCAGATGATCGGCCTGAACAGGAAATAATCTGCTCAAACGTCACTGAGTTCACTGTTTGGATTTATTATACAGTTTGAATATAAGATCAAATATTTATAAAATATGTCACTGAGTCAGTTTAATAGTGATAGGAAGAAAACACAACGATTCTCATTTATTATGATTATACACTAATAAAAACATACCTATTATTATTATATTACAGTAATGTCACACACTGGAGCTTTAACTGTGTATTATTGATGAATTCACCAGGGTTCACATACTCTCACACACTGTACAAAGAAACATGAAAGAAAGAAGCTAATTAATAGTTTAAAACACGTTTTAAAAGTTGGTATGAACTATTTAAACATGTTAAAATGATTGTGATAATATATCCTTGACTTCCTGACTGTGATTTGTTCACTGTCAGCAGATGATTGTGGAATCAAACACATCATTCAGACTGTAGGAACAGTGAGCTCTGACTCTGAGCAGCTGCAGGTTAACAACCACATTAACGCCGAGGTTCAGTTCCTTCACCGTGGACCAACTGCCACCTAGTGTCACAACTGGGACTCTTCTGGGACGCACTGGTGGTTGAATACAAACACTGGTGATCCAGTTCAGCAGATTGAAGCTGAGCTCAGACGATATATTCAGATCTTAAATGAGCTGACAGCTCTGAGCTGTTTGAGGATGTTTGAGGGGAAATCTGCCTATATTACAATCCGGGGCCGGAGGAGGGTAAAAGGGGCCTCTGTGCTCGTCTGACAGTTGTTGCGTGGAGGTGGGCACGGCCTGCTGAACAAAGGTCGGCAGGCATCATAGATTTCAACGACAGGCTGACTCGCTGACAGACGCACATTTCGCTCCGCTGCCGTTGCCTAAAGAGACTGGTGGGGGGGGTCAAAGGTTATGACTAGAAGACGCAGCGGTGATGGGAGACTGTCACGGCCCAGCGAGCCTGACATGTAGAGTGAACTCATTCTGTCCAGCCGGCACGCTCATCTCAGGCTGCTAAATTAGATCCATTGCCAATTCATGAAAGTCAGACGTCTGACAGCACGCCTGTCAAACTCACCCGGGACCGACCAGTGAGCCATCGCACACCACCACGCTGCTCATAAATAGGCCTACATGTAAAGTCAGGTCAGACTATGAGTCCTCGACATTGGCCTGATGTCTATTCAGAAACATTGTCATGGGTAAAAGATGAAAGAAAGCATCTGAAACAGAGCTGATGGATGTACACAGGAGACATATAACGGAGCGCTGCAGTGGAAACGTATGAAAATGCAGAAACAAATGAAAAAACAACAGTTTTTATGGATATATATGTTTGTATTATTGATAAATAATGATAAATAATCTGTGGAGTGAATATCAAGCATTTAAAACCGCCTACAGTGGCAATTTGGCTTTATTTCCCAGGAAAAACTCCGTTTCCCACAATTCTCCTCACATGGCGCATGCGTAGTTGCATCATAACGACATGACGAGCTGTTGTGTTTTCAGTAGCAACCGTTACTCTGGACTGAATAAAGTCGCTATAAAAGGTAAGAAATGTTTAAAAAGTACGCACGGAAAATAGTTTTTGTCAAATAAAAAGACACAGCTGTCTCCGCTGTAATATTATTATATTAATTATCATAACTAATGAAATAAAGAGCTAATGCTAGCCCGTTAGCCTCAAGAGAGGAGCTAACGCTAGCTAACGGAGCTAGTTTGAGATGATTTAGTAACAACACACTTTTTTTTTTTAACAGACAGAATTTTCTAACTGTTGATACATTTACCTTCGTCCACATATGTGAATTATTTTATTTATTTATTGTAATTCGTAAATCAGTGTACAGGATGTGACGCCAGACTGCGTTTAAAATCTGGCAGCTTTTGTTGCTCACCGGCTAAAGTACTGATCCATATTCATACAGACATCGGTTCAAAACACACAAACTCCTCAGAGGTCTAACCTCAGCTCGGCCTGGATCTTACACAGAAAGAAGCTCGTATTTCAGTCATATTTCACATTTTAGAGCCAGCTCGCCTCTTATTGCTTCACACCGAATCACAGCAGTGGCAGCGGCAAAGTGCGCAATAGAATATGAGATAATATTAAAATGAAATGTTCTCGGTGTGTCACATGGACGCCGAATACATCAGAAGACACAAGCTGTCAGTAAGAAGACTTAAGTCTGGTCTGGCTGTGTATTGTTCTATCTCCATACGGACATTAGTTTTCATTCAATAGATTTGCAAATGGAGTTCGGTGTATTTTTGTCTCCCAACACAATATAAGGGTTTATATCATTTAGGGCAATATACTGACCGTGAATATAAAGTTTGAAATGTAATGAATTTCATTTTCAGATTAAAACATGTCCACAATGTTTGATGAGACAGCAGCAGATGTACCAGTCAGAGACTTCACAGTAAACCTGTCCCGACTGACAGCAGGTCCCCAAGGTCTGTCCCACTGGTGTCCTCTCCGCATACAGAACTACTATATACCAATATATACTACTGTCTACTACTATATACTACTATATACTACTGTCTACTACTGTCTACTACTGTCTACTACTATATACTACTATATACTACTGTCTACTACTGTCTACTACTATATACTACTATATACTACTGTCTACTACTGTCTACTACTGTCTACTACTATATACTACTATATACTACTGTCTACTACTGTCTACTACTGTCTACTACTATATACTACTATCTACTACTATATACTACTATATATACACTGTCTACTACTATATACTACTATATACTACTATATACTACTATATACTACTGTCTACTACTGTCTACTACTGTCTACTACTATATACTACTATATACTACTATCTACTACTGTATACTACTATATACTACTATATACTACTATCTACTACTGTATACTACTGTATACTACTATATACTACTATATACTACTATATACTACTATCTACTACTGTCTACTACTATCTACTACTGTATACTACTATCTACTACTGTCTACTACTGTATACTACTATATACTACTGTCTACTACTATATACTACTATATACTACTGTATACTACTGTATACTACTATATACTACTATCTACTACTGTATACTACTGTATACTACTGTATACTACTATATACTACTATATACTACTATATACTACTATCTACTACTATCTACTACTGTCTACTACTGTCTACTACTATATACTACTATATACTACTATATACTACTATCTACTACTGTATACTACTATATACTACTATATACTACTATCTACTACTGTATACTACTATATACTACTATCTACTACTGTCTACTACTGTCTACTACTATATACTACTGTCTACTACTGTCTACTACTATATACTACTGTCTACTACTGTCTACTACTATATACTACTGTCTACTACTGTCTACTACTATATACTACTGTCTACTACTGTCTACTACTATATACTACTGTCTACTACTATATACTACTATATACTACTATCTACTACTGTCTACTACTGTCTACTACTATATACTACTATATACTACTATCTACTACTATCTACTACTATCTACTACTGTCTACTACTGTCTACTACTGTCTACTACTATATACTACTATATACTACTATATACTACTATCTACTACTGTCTACTACTGTCTACTACTATATACTACTATATACTACTATCTACTACTGTATACTACTATATACTACTATCTACTACTGTATACTACTATATACTACTGTCTACTACTATATACTACTATATACTACTATCTACTACTGTCTACTACTGTCTACTACTGTCTACTACTATATACTACTATATACTACTGTCTACTACTGTCTACTACTGTCTACTACTGTCTACTACTATATACTACTATATACTACTATATACTACTGTCTACTACTGTCTACTACTATATACTACTATATACTAATACTACTGTCTACTACGGTCTACTACTATATACTACTATATACTACTATATACTACTGTCTACTACTATATACTACTATATACTACTATATACTACTATCTACTACTGTATACTACTATCTACTACTATATACTACTGTCTACTACTATATACTACTATATACTACTATATACTATTATCTACTACTATATACTACTATATACTACTGTCTACTACTATATACTACTGTCTACTACTATCTACTACTATATACTACTGTCTACTACTATATACTACTGTATACTACTATATACTACTATATACTACTATATACTACTATCTACTACTATCTACTACTATATACTACTATATACTACTATATACTACTGTCTACTACTGTCTACTACTGTCTACTACTATATACTACTATATACTACTATATACTACTGTCTACTACTATCTACTACTATCTACTACTATATACTACTATATACTACTGTCTACTACTGTCTACTACTATATACTACTGTATACTACTATATACTACTATATACTACTATATACTATTATCTACTACTATATACTACTATATACTACTGTCTACTACTATCTACTACTATATACTACTATATACTACTGTCTACTACTATATACTACTGTCTACTACTATCTACTACTGTCTACTACTGTATACTACTATATACTACTATATACTACTATATACTACTATCTACTACTATCTACTACTATATACTACTATATACTACTGTCTACTACTATCTACTACTATATACTACTATATACTACTATATACTACTGTCTACTACTGTCTACTACTGTCTACTACTATATACTACTGTATACTACTATATACTACTGTCTACTACTATCTACTACTATCTACTACTATATACTAGTATATACTACTGTCTACTACTGTCTACTACTATATACTACTGTCTACTACTATCTACTACTATATACTACTATATACTACTATATACTACTGTCTACTACTGTCTACTACTGTCTACTACTATATACTACTGTCTACTACTATCTACTACTATATACTACTATATACTACTGTATACTACTATATACTACTATATACTACTGTCTACTACTATATACTACTATATACTACTGTCTACTACTATATACTACTATATACTACTATATACTACTGTATACTACTGTATACTACTATATACTACTATCTACTACTGTCTACTACTGTCTACTACATCTGCTCTGTCTTAATGCCTTGTTAGCACTATTGTTTATAAAATGCTTCCAAATCCCTGATGTTAAACAAAAGTTTGTTTTTGTGGTGAAAGACTCATCGGTGTATCAAAATGCTCGGGCGCGACAGGACATCTCGCGGGTGTCCAGGGAGGAGCTGGAGGACCGGTTCCTGCGCCTCCATGAGGAGACCCTGCACCTCAAACAGCACATTCACAAACAAGACGACAAGATCAAGAAGTGAGATTCACACACACACACACACAGCTGGACCACAAATATACAGAGACTTTCTTTACTGAATGTTATCATCTTTCTCCACTGATTGATGAGCCCTTCCTCCTCCTCCTCCTCCTCCTCCTCCTCCTCCTCCTCCTCCTCCTCCTCCTCCTCCTCCCTTTAGGCTGGGCACCAAGCTGATGCGGCTGGTGAAGGACCGCGGTCGTATGGAGCAGCTGGCGGTTGGCGGGGGCCAGCCGGTGTCCAGGGTGCGAGACGTGGAGATGGAGGAGATGATGGAGGAGCTCCAGGAGAAGGTGCGGGGCCTGCAGACGGAGAACGAGGGACTGAAACAGCGCCTCCTTGTGGCCAAGCAGCAGCTCATCAACTCACAGAGCAGGAGGCCGGCGGTGTACGGCCACGTGCAGTCCCGAGTCAACTCTGGGTTAAAGAAGCTGCGAGATGACGCCCCCTCTCCTCCTCAAACGCGACCCAAAAGTACGTCACAGACCTGACCTGGTTTAAAGGACGACAGTAATGTTATTAACACATTATTATTGTAGACCAATCTGTGGTTCCACATCACATTTAAACACCGATGTATGAAAGGATTGGAGTTGTGAGACAGAGATCCTGTTACATGTAGAAAATACGGTCATTAAAATACCTTTTTAAATGATCTTAAACCGGTTTTAAAGGTTCCACATGTCACATTCTGAATCATTTTATTTCCCTGTATTTGAAAGTGGATTCAGTTAGTTGGTTAGTTAGCTAGTTAGCTTCCCCAGCTAACGTGATCCATGATACTAACTTATGTATTGTGACAAACAGTGTAAATAAAGATTGAAACCAGCCGGTGGATTTGTCTGTAGAGTTCCTCCAAACTGCACGTGAAGCATAAAGTCCATAAATCCAGTATTTATTTAACTGTATTTTTTATAGCTCAGTTTGTCCTCCTGCTGTTTGTTTTTCCTGCAATAATCTGGTTGTAACCATCACGGACAGCGAGCGGGTAGAACAGTCATCGCCGTGGTTTGGTCTCCTGCAGGTACCAGGAGTTTGGAGGGAGGCGGGAGACCTCCGACCGGCCTCCTCCCTCGATTCGGACACAACCTGCTGGAGGAGGCGAGGGCCGAGATCCGCAACCTGTGAGTGATTCTTCTTCTTCCAAAGGTTCCTGTTGTTGTTTGTTGGTCAATAATCCATATTTCATCCATATTGGTTAATACTGTGTGATATATACAGCTACATAATGTTTTAACAACCTCTGACTCTATAACCATGTTATACTGGTTATAAACAGTCTGACACTGAAGCCTCTGTATGAGCTGCAGAAACAAACAGCAGAGAGCTCATTGTATATTTCTAGATTTCCCCTTGAAATCAATGAAACAAAGCAGTGGAAACAGCTTCTGTCCACAGGGGCCGCCAGAATCAACACACAGTGAGAGTTCCTGTTAATGCTATCTGTCTGTAGTGAGCTAACTATCTGCTGTTGTTGGTTCACCAGAGAGAACGTGATCGAGCTCCAGAGGAACCAGATGGAGGAGATGGACGGAGCCGCGGAGCTGCTGCAGGACGAACTGAGGAGGAAGGAGGCCGAATACGAGGAGAGACTCCTGCAGGCCCGACAGCAGCAGACTTCCAAACTGAGGTAGAGTGCTGCTGTATTACTATCAGTATTATTATGGTTGAACTGACCCTTTAAAAGCCTTAATGCAGCTTTAATGCAGCTCTCACTTCCTGTCGCTCCACACTGCTTCCAACCAGGAAGCACAATCAATCCAGATATTAGTCAAATATGGCCAATAAGCATCAATCAATCATACTGCATGTATGTAAACGACAAACAGCTCACATCAGGAGTTTAATCAGTTATTGCTATGAAAAGACACACACTCTCTCTCTCTCACACACACACACACACACACACACACACACACACACACACAGTAACAGGTGTGTCTCTCAGGTCACATGTCAGCAGCAACGTGACGATGATCAAACTGCAGAAGCAGCTGGCCGACAGGTCCAACGCCGTGACGGAGCTGGAGGGACGGTTTCTGCAGCTGCAGGAGGTGAGGAGCCTCTTCATCATCTTCATCATCATCTTTATCTTCATCAGACCAGAACTCAATCTGTGGGTTTTATCCATCATCAGCAGAGATCCACAATGTCTGATTGTAATGTGATATAATAATATTCATTTAAGGTCACAAACAGCACAAACGATTTAGAATAAATGATCCATTAACACTTGGTACAGATTATTATATTATAATATATATATATAACATACAGTTATGGAGTCTTTGCTCACTACTGTCGTCCATTTCAGCCGTAAAGAACAGAACATTAGTCGTTCACTGGCAGGTCGACAGGGCAGCTGTAGGTCAAGCTGATAGCAGAGCGCCCTCTGTTGGATCACAAGACAAACTTCAGACGGCCTGTTGAGTTTGTACATTTAAAATCAAACAGGTTATCACACTTTATAAATTAACCACGAACAAACAGTAACCCATCAATCAATAATCTCCCAACGGTTACCGATAACCGTCAGTCACCTGCTTCTTAAACAGAGCGGGAACCCAGTGAAAGCTGCTGTCAGAGGGGTTTTATATTCCCTCTGTAGCAGGATACCTTCCACATAGATCCAACAGTCAGTAGATACATTCACTGTTGGTTCGCACACACTGACCCACCAGAGGGTTTAACATGTGATTACAGAGTCAGAGGACGCTGAAGGCGAGTCACGACGCAGCGATGGCGAAGGTGGACGAGCTGTCGGCTCAGCTCAAAGACGAGAGGCTGAAGAGTTTGGACCTGGAGAAACAGCTGCAGAGCTCCAACATTGCCAGGATACAGATGGAGCAGGTGATATTACAGGAACTCCTGACTGCTAGCTGTGCTGAGAACAGCTCATCATAGACTCTGCTGCTGCTCAGTCAGTTGGTCAGGAGAAGCATTTTAGAGAGAGCTGATTATCATTAGTGTCAGCTCTCTGCAGTCAGTCTCAGTCAGTGGATCATATAAAGACTATTCCCTCCGTCTGTTCCAGCTGCAGGAGCGGATCAGTGAGGTGGAGCAGGAGAGAGACCTGCTGAAGGACAACAATGACAAACTGGTCAACAGGTACTTTATACTGTCAGTAGTTCAGGTTGCACCATCCTGATTATAATCTATTAGATAATATATATTTAATATATATTATATAATAATATTAACACTATATATGTGTCCAATCACAGTTGAGACTCAGTCAACTTTCTCCTTTCCTGTACTGAGATATGCTATGCTAGGCTAATCTATGTTGGAAACACAACCATATTGAGATGGTTCAGAGATAAAAGAAACATATATATAGTCACATCACATTGACCGAGGCTTGCTCAACTGTGATTGAATTGTGTGATTACACATTTGTATGTGTGTTTCCAGTGCGTTGGATGTGTCGTGGCAGCAGAAATGGCAGATCAAGGAGCAGCAGCTGAAGTTACAGATCGTCCAGCTGGAGACGGCGCTGAAGGCCGACCTCGTCGACAAAAATGAAATCCTGGATAAAATCAAGGCTGAGAGAGGTTCTGCTCCAACTTCATATTATAAATATCTATTATATTCTGTAGAGCTGCTGTCTGACGGACTGTAAATCATACTCATATTAAAGAGATAAATGTTGATGATTTAATTATTGTTTGTTTCCAGAAACAAGTGAGAAGCTCACAGAAGAAAATAAGAAACTTCAGATTCAGTTTCTGGAACAGAAACAGCAGCTGGACGAACTAAAGGACCGTCTGAAGTTCTACAGCAGGGTAAACAACCAGTGGGGGTATTAGTGCAGGGTCGGGGGCAGTAGTACAGGGACGGGGGGATGAGTACAGGGACGGGGGGTAAGTGCGGACGGGGAGTAAGGGACAGGGGGTGAGTACAGGACGGGGGTAGTGCAGGGACGGGGGAGTAGTGCAGGGACGGGGGGATGAGTACAGGGACGGGGTATTAGTGCAGGGACGGGGGCAGTAGTACAGGGACGGGGGTATTAGTGCAGGGACGGGGGGCAGTAGTACAGGGACGGGGGGGGATGAGTACAGGGACGGGGGGATTATTAGTGCAGGGACGGGGGGGGACGGGGGTACAGGGACGGGGGGGATATAGTGCAGGGACGGGGGCATCAGTGCAGGGTTCAGTCACATTGTAAATTGATGACATTATGGCGTGTGGTTGATATTAGTGTCTGACATCTTCAGACCTTCTTCAGGAAGTAATGGATTACATTGTGTAACAGATTACATTGTGTAATAGATTACATTGTGTAACAGATTACATTGTGTTGTTTGAAGGAGAACGAGTACGATGTGTCCGAGCTCACTGAGGCGCTGCTGCTCATTAAGGTAACAGGAAGATACATTTGAATGATTTATTATGTATTTTTTCTATAACCTGAAATATAAACATTGCCCTCCCCACAGACACGTAAATCCCAGAAGAATGGGGACCTGGGCTTCCTGAAGGAGGTGGAGGAGGGAGGGAGCAGCGGCACGGAAAGTGCCGTCCGGGAGCTGCGAGCCGCTCACGCCGAAACCATCCAGGAGCTGCAGAAGAGCAGAAACCTCCTCAGCATGGAGAGCCAGATCTGCAGAGACTACAAGGTGGAGTGCTCACCTGCAGTCGCTCTTTTATAAAGAGACCAGTTCAACAGGGTTCAGGTGGTAGTGGGTTGACTGGTGCAGCAGCAGGTTCAGGCTCAACTGTCCTAAAGAGTCTCTGGTTGTCTGCACCTTGTCCTCCGCTGTTGCACCAAACACCCTCAAGTCAAATCTCAAGTGTCTTATTGGTTGTAATGATCAGTCTGCTGAACACTGTATCAGCATCAGTCCTTTATCAGTGTATTCTATTAAAGCTGTAACAGTATGTGGTCAGCACCACCGTGGTCGAGCCAACAGTGGTTGCCTCTGATAGTGTCAGTGCTCAGTGGACTTATATTGGATCTCTTCTCTCACCACCGAGGCGGAGCTGGAAGCTGTGTTGAGGAAGATGGACGCTGACAGAGTCGAGCACAAGCAGAAGGTTGAACGTCAGGCTCAGCTGTTGGACGCGAGGGCGGCGAAGATCAGGAAGCTGGAAGGTATTTATTGACCCAGGCTCTGTTTGTACTTTTTACTGAACAGAACAGATAAACAGTGAGTGGTAACTCACCACTGTCCTCCTCCTCAGCTCAGCTCAGAGACATCGCCTACGGCACCAAAACCTACGTCTTCAAACCGGACGTCACAGACGAAGAGGCCGATGAGTTTGATGAAACTCTTCACCTGGAGCGTGGCGAGAACCTCCTGGAGCTTCAGATAGTCAGCACAGCGCTCTCTCCGTCCGCCCTGGAGGCGCTGGGTGACCACCAACCCTCCACCTTCTGCACCTACTCCTTCTACCTGTTCGAGATGCACTCCACTCCGGTGGCGACGGGCCAGAAACCCACTTACGGGTTCACGTCTAAGTACGTGGTCAGCATGGACGACCACTTCCTGGACTATCTGCACAGGTGCTCCGTCACAGTGGAGCTGCATCAGGCCCTGGGTCTGGACTGGAGGACTCTGGCCACCGCTCAGCTCCGGCTGCAGCAGCTGCTGGAGCAGGACGGGAAGGTTCATGGGACCATACCACTGGTTGGTGAGTGATTACTCCAAACTAACCATTCCTGTTGGCGGTGCTGGACGTACTCTCATTTAGTGTTGGTACTGGCGCCCCCTGTGGAGAAAGGTGGTAGTGTTTCTACCATCCTCTGGGCGGCATTAAGAATAACTGTATAAAAATGATGAACTAAGTTAGCGTAGCCTTAATCAACCAAACTCCATTCAGAAAACAAGCACTTTAAACAATGTCTCAGATAATAACCTCATATTACGTTATGAAAGTGTTATTAAGTTGCAAACAACTCTCTGAAAGTGATCCCAACAATATTGTTCACCACTGTCGTTGTCGTTATAGTTGTGGCAGACTCCGCCATCCACTTGAACATTTTTAAAGAGATACAGTCTATATAGATATAAGTAAGATAAGTCGTTGCTCTTCCTCCACCAACCTGCTGAACCACTGAGAGGTTACGTAACGCCATACAAACTCAGTGTATTATATAAGACTGTGGGGATGATATAATAACTGAGATGTGTTCCTCAGGTTTGTCTGACGAGGTGTGGTCCTTCGGCTCTGTGGATTACTGGTTGAGGCTGAGGATCCCGATGACAGAGACCATCCGTCTGTATAAAGAGAAGGTGAAGGCTGCAGGCTACGTCCACACTGCGCTGAACGAAGACGCACAGGTACCTGCACAGGAAACTTTATTACAGCAAGCGTTTTATTTCTGTAGTTCAGAATCAGCATCAGTAAGGCCCCTTTCCTAAAGAGGTTAAATAACAAGATTTGTAAAAGGAGTCTGGCATTGTGCTGTGTAACATCCACTGAGGCTACTGCACATTTCAGTATTGTAAATAGTGTTTAATGGTTTGTTTATCATAACTAATAATAATTACTGCGTTCTACAGGACTCGTTAATCTGTAATTATAAATAATAAACAGTCACTACCCTCTCCTCTCCATGAACCTTTCACCTCTGTCCACCCATCAGCTGCATCCTCCCGGCAGCAGCAGCAGCGGTTGGAACGAGATCCACATCACAGTCCATCGCTGCAGAGACCTGCAGTCCAGAAGCTCCCAGCAGCCGAGCCCCTACGTGGTCTACAAGTTCTCCGACTTCCCCGACTACCCGACCACCACCGCCCACGACTGCTGCGACCCCGACTTCAACGACCTCAAGTCCTACTCCGTCCAAATGGACGCAGGTCTGGACCAGTACTTGAAGACCGAGGTCCTGCAATTCTATGTGTTCGACTACAAAGAGGAGCAGATGGATGTGTACCTGGGGAAGGCCAGGGTGCCCCTGCTGTCCCTGGCCCAGGACAAAGGGATCACTGGTGAGGGTTTACTCTGCCAGCTCAATGCTGAAGATCATCTGTTTGGTTTAGAGCTGCAACCATTAATTGATTATTTTGATCATTCGTGATCTATCTTCATTTTTCAAGAAAGCAATGTGATTACTTTAAAGGAAATAAATACAACACAATTTTAGCTGGATAACAGGCAGGAGCATCCACCTAGCTAACTGTCGCTAAGCTAATGGGGTTGTCCGGCTGGCTGTGTCTTGGCTGCGCGGTGTGGGTCTGGCATTGGTTGATCTGTAAACAGAGAGCTATTTAGTAGCATGGAGCTAATGGTCCAGACTCTCTCATTATGTGTGAATCTTTAGTGTAAGGAGTCAGACTGTTTCTCTCGTCTCCTTCAGATGTGTTCGAGCTGACCGATCCCTCTGGACTCCCCGCCGGACACATCGAAGTGACTCTGAAGTGGAAGTTCATGTACCTCCCCCTTTCAGGCTCCATCATGACCGTCAAAGAGCCCAAGTTCATCCCGAAAGAGACGGCAAGCAAGCTGAAGCAGGAACAGCAGAGCGAGGAGGATGAGGAGAGAGACGAGGGCGTCGAAGAGGCGCTGCAGGAAGTGAATCGTGTCTCCACCTCTCTGCCCGAGGTCTCTGCCGCCAAGGTCAGGAGATAAATAACGGTGTGCTGTCAGACTACCTGTAAAGGTGGATTCCTGTGAGCTTTAATCTGAGTGTCTTCTCACCATCAGGCTCCGCTGCCAAAGCTCAGACACAAGACACAAGTGAAGGATGGACCGGCGGTCAAAAAAGTCACATTTGTAGATCCGACAGCTGCAGACAGAAAGGTAAGAGATCAGCGACTGTGAGCCTGAATGTCCGTTTATATGTGCTTCATACGTGAAAGAGAGACACACAGGGCGGTATCATCCACATCACCATCAGGGAATCCAGATGGCACTTCCTCTAGGAAGTCACAGAAAGGAATGTAAATTCAACCAATCTCTGTAAATCCTGTGTAACCCTGTAGTTAGTGAACACCTCACCTCACCCTCCAAACAGTGCGACTTTATTCTCACTGGATCACGTTACAGACTGATGAATAACAAATAATGATGTGTTATTATGTGTTAAAATGTGTTAATATGTGTTATTATGTGTTAAAATGTGTTAATATGTGTTAATATGTGTTATTATGTGTTAATATGTGTAATATGTGTTAATATGTGTAATATGTGTTAATATGTGTTAAAATGTGTTATTATGTGTTATTATGTGTTATTATGTGTTATTATGTGTTAATATGTGTTAATATGTGTTAATATGTGTTATTATGTGTTAATATGTGTTAATATGTGTTAATATGTGTTTTGTGTTAATATGTGTTAATGTGTTATGTGTTAATATGTGTTAATATGTGTTATGTGTTAATATGTGTTATTATGTGTTATTATGTGTTAATATGTGTTAATATGTGTTATTATGTGTTAATATGTGTTATTATGTGTTAATATGTGTTATTATGTGTTAAAATGTGTTAATATGTGTTATTATGTGTTAATATGTGTTAATATGTGTTATTATGTGTTAATATGTGTTAATATGTGTTAATATGTGTTATGTGTTAATATGTGTTATTATGTGTTAATATGTGTTAATATGTGTTAATATGTGTTATTATGTGTTATTATGTGTTGATATGTGTTAATATGTGTTAAGCAGGTGTCTCTGTCGTAGATTTCATTACTGTGAAACCTGCAGGAAGCAACAGTGGAAATATAATTGATTTTATTATAAAGCAGAAATGAGTCTGATGTTCCTGTTTGTCTGTGCTGTCAGGCTGAAGACAGCAGCTCAGCAGCAGTCAGCGTGTCTGCAGAAGACAGACAGACGTCATCACCTGCTGTAAAGGTAATAATCAATAATACAATTATATTATTATATTATACAAATCTGTAATCAATGGCCCTGTGATCAATGGCCCTGTGATCAGTGGCTCTGTGATCAATGGCTCTGTGATCAGTGGCTCTGTGATCAATGGCCGGATCAATGGCTCGGATCAATGGCTCTGATCAGTGGCTCTGTGATCAGTGGCTCTGTGATCAATGGCCCTGTGATCAGTGGCTCTGTGATCAATGGCCCTGTGATCAGTGGCTCTGTGATCAATGGCCCTGTGATCAATGGCCCTGTGATCAGTGGCTCTGTGAAGCTGTTTTGTGTTTGCAGGCTGCGTCAGAAGCTGCGGAGGAAGAGGAGGAAGAGGAAGAGTCTCATGTCTCTGAAGGACAGCTGGTCCCGGTCAGCTCTCAGTCTTACTCCAGCGACTCTGAGATCTCAGAGGACATCGTCCAAGGTGAGGACGTATTGATTATCAGAAGCATGTGTTATTATTCCCTCTGAGAGGACTGGCAGGCAACAGTAAAGAGGTTGTTTTACACTGACTATCTGATAGAGTAACAACAGTGAAGCTCTCTTTATAACAGGTTCACTGTGTTTGTGTCTGTGTGTGGGAGCAGTGAGAGAGCATACACAGTAAACATTAACCCAGTGAACAGTAACACAACAATATCTGCCCTGCGCTCCGTCTTACAGGTGTTTGTGTTTCCTTCCTGAGCTGACATCAATATTGAATGTGGCTTCATAAATGTTAACGAGAAACAGCCAACATCTCACTCTGCCTCAAACATTTTACTTCCTGCTGCTGTCTTTGTCTCCTCCCCGTACGCCTTCCTCCAGACGGTGAGGAGGCCCTGCCGGCACCCAGAGAGGATCAGAGCGAATCGACTCAGTCTGACAGCGATGACTGCATTGTTCACAGCGGGGCCACGGGGAGGAAGGTCGGTGAACGCCTCTGTTTACCTTCCACACACCTGAGAGGACGCAGAGCAAGCAGCTCATTCAGGAAGCTGTTTGTGTTTGTTTCAGTTCGATTTGTTCGTTTGTGTACAAACAGGAAGTCAGCGAGTCTGAGCCAGACTGAAGGAGTAGCAACTTCAGACAGAGAGACATTCACATTAACAATCCTTTTGTGTCTCTATAATAATCAGATTATTGACGGGTTGTAGTGGAGCTTTGTCCCTCTGCTGTCTGTGGACTGATCTCTATGTGTCTCTATGTAGGATGAGGGTCAAAGGTTGTGACCTTTATGCTCCCAAGTGTCAACAGTGGGCAACACAGAGTCCAACACAGAGTCCACTACACAGAGTCCAACACAGAGTCCACAACACAGAGTCCACAACACAGAGTCCACAACACAGAGTCCAACAACCACAGAGTCCACAACACAGAGTCCAACACAGAGTCCACAACACAGAGTCCAACACAGAGTCCAACACAGAGTCCAACACAGAGTCCACAACACAGAGTCCACAACACAGAGTCCACAACACAGAGTCCACAACACAGAGTCCAACACAGAGTCCAACACAGAGTCCACAACACAGAGTCCAACACAGAGTCCAACACAGAGTCACATCCACAACACAGAGTCCACAATCACAGAGTCCACAACACAGAGTCCACAAACAACAAGAGTCCAACACAGAGTCCACAACACAGAGTCCAACACAGAGTCCAAACAGACACAGAGTCCACAACACAGTCCAACACAGAGTCCAACACAGAGTCCAACACAGAGTCCACAACACAGAGTCCAACACAGAGTCCAACACAGAGTCCACAACACAGAGTCCACAACACAGAGTCCAAACACAGAGTCCACAACACAGAGTCCACAACACAGAGTCCACAACACAGAGTCCAACACAGAGTCCAAAGTCAAAGCTAACATTAATGCTAAGCTAGTGGAACATATTGTCTGATTGAGCTGTTAGCTGGATAACGTTAGCTTCATCCAGACTCCAGGGGCCGATGTATTGTATGTAAAAATAATACCTGAGTAGATATGCTAGCTGGCTAACACGAGCTAACTAATCTACATTAAAGGAACGTGACTAATATTTATGATATTTTGGTCTCAACAGTAATTAAAGAGACTTGTGATTAAATGCATTAATTCTACATATTAATTATAATATATATTAATCAGTGAGGAGCTGTAATGTGAATCAGACGTCGTTAGCGCTGTCATTAACAGATTAATTCCTGTGTGTCGGCCCTCAGTCCTCGGAGCGGGTCCGGGTGGAGATCATGTCTCTGAGCTTGAGGCCGGAGTCTCGGGTGTCCCGGGACGGCAGCGTGGTCCGTCTGTTTGTGGAGTACTCGCTCCTGGATCTGCCCACAGAGGAGACCCCCCTGTCTCTACCCAAACCCCCCCAGGGCAAAAGCATCAACTTCAACTACAGCAAAGGTCCTGCTGAGTATGACATCATACAGTGTTTATTAATATACATATATAGTATATATATATATATATATATACTATATCTACATCTCTGTAAGTCTATAAAGGCATCCTCCAGTGGTTCTGACTGTCTGTGGTTCTGACTGTGGTTCTGTCTGTCTGTGGTTCTGACTGTCTGTGGTTCTGTCTGTCTGTCTGTCTGTGGTTCGGACGGTGGTTCTGTCTGTCTGTGGTTCTGACTGTGGTTCTGTCTGTCTGTGGTTATGACTGTCAGTGGTTCTGTCTGTGGTTCTGACTGTCTGTGGTTCTGTCTGTCTGTGGTTCTGACTGTGGTTATGACTGACTGTGGTTCTGTCTGTCTGTGGTTCTGACTGTCTGTGGTTCTGTCTGTCTGTCTGTGGTTCTGTCTGTCTGTCTGTGGTTCTGACTGTGGTTGTGTCTGTTGTTCTGACTGTCTGTGGTTCTGACCTCTGTGGTTGTGTCTGTTGTTCTGTCTGTCTGTGGTTCTGACTGTCTGTGGTTCTGTCTGTCTGTCTGTCTGTGGTTCTGACTATCTGTGGTTCTGTCTGTCTGTCTGTGGTTCTGACTGTGGTTGTGTCTGTTGTTCTGTCTGACTGTGGTTGTGTCTGTTGTTCTGTCTGACTGTGGTTGTGTCTGTTGTTCTGTCTGTCTGTGGTTCTGACCTCTGTGGTTCTGACTGTGGTTCTGTCTGTCTGTGGTTCTGTCTGTGGTTCTGACCTTGCAGTGGTTCCTGTGGATGCTGAGAACAACGGGTCGAGGCGGCGGCTGCTGAGAGGAGTCCTGCAGGGACGAAACCCTCAGATGGAGCGGTGAGGAAACATTTCCTCTTTTTACAGTGAAACTGGACCCTGACCCTGATCCTGATCCTGATCCTGATCCGTGAAATAAGACTGTGAACTCTGAATGAATCTGGCTGCATGTTAAACAGCTCAGAGCAACTCGCACTGACAGGAAGTCAGATTCTGGATTTTAGGCTTCATCAGAAAAGAATAACATAACAATAAAAAAGATACAAAGAGGAAATATTTAACTAAATATTCTCTGACTCATCAGATTCACTGATATCAAAGAAAAGGGACAAAATACAGTCAACAGGAAACTGTGCTCGGTGGAATTTCAGCTTAAAAGTTGTTTGGGCAAAAAGGTGGATTGTAAAAATAAAGTATATAAAAAGAGAAGCTGATGACGGATCATAAAGTCTGTAGAGTCGGTGTCCCTGCACCAAACTCCCTTTAAGAAATATCACATTTTAACAATTCCTAACGTGTTCGTAACAACACGTAACTCTAGAAACACGAGCTAAAGGCCGTCATATGTCCACAGTCTGACTGTCAATACAGGATCAATATCATCCATAAAGATACAGTGTATACTGATCAATAACATCCATAAAGATACAGTGTATACTGATCAATATCATCCATAAAGATACAGTGTCTACTGATCAATATCATCCACAAAGATACAGTGTCTACTGATCAATATCATCCATAAAGATACAGTGTATACTGATCAATATCATCCATAATGATACAGTGTATACTGATCAATATCATCCATAAAGATACAGTGTATACTGATCAATATCATCCATAAAGGTACAGTGTATACTGATCAGTATCATGGGTTGTTATTGTTGTTGTTGTTGTTGACAGGATCCGGTTCACGGTGGTCAGTGAGCCTCCAGAGGAAGAGGAGCAGGAGAGAGAGTGTGAGGATGTGGGAGTGGCCTTCCTGAGGATCCCTGAGATACTGGAGAGACACCGAGACCTGATAGAGACCAACCTGACCGGTACACACACACACAGTAACACACAGTAACACACAGTAACAAACACACACACACACACACACACACACACACACACACACACACACAGTAACACACAGTAACACACACACACAGTAACACACAGTAACAAATACACACACACACACACACACACGTAACAAATCACACACACACACACAGTAACACACACACACACACACACACACACACACACAGTAACAAACACACACACAGTAACACACACACACACACACACACACACACACAGTAACACACAGTAACAAACACACACAGCACACACTACAAAAACACACACATACAGTAACAAACACACACACACACACACACACACACACACACAGTAACAAACACACACACACACAGTAACACACAGTAACAAAAAAACACACACACACACACAGTAACAAACACACACACAGTAACACACACACACACAGTAACAAACACGCACACACACACACACACACACACACACTCACTCTCAGTGTGTCTGTAGTTGTGTCTGTAGAGAACAGCAGTAGAAGAAAAAGTTTTGGTTTTTTTCTTATGGTGGTTTTTTAGCTTGTCCTTTCAGGGTAGGGTTAAAAAAAGGTGGGCGGGCCCAAACCCATTTCCCCCCAACGGGGTTGAAGTCCGGTTTTGTTGGGGGCGGCCGGGGGGGGGGGGGGGTATACTGGGCGCTTAACACACACACTCACTCTCAGTGTGTCTGTAGTTGTGTCTGTAGAGAACAGCAGTGAGGTGGTCGGCAGTCTGACGGTGTCTGTTGAAGGACTGGAGGCTCTGCAGGACATCCTGGAGGACCAGGACCAGGACCAGGACCAGGAGCGAACCCCCGTCTCCTCTCTGCTACCATTAGCATGAGGCAGAAACCGGCTCCGGTACCAGCTCCGGTACCAGCTCCGGTACCAGCTCCTACACATGGATGCCTTCGGGACGGACTCCGTTCTTTAATACTTCACTTGGTGCTGTTTAGTTTTTATATTAAAGACTTTTATTTTGAAATTGTGATTTTGCACTTTTTATATTTACGCTGATAAAATATTTCTGATTGTTCAGGTAACGTCACCAAAATAAATTCAGGTTAAAAACTGTGAAGTTTGGTTGAAAAGTTATTTCATGTTTGTGAGCAAATACCAATGACTTTCCCATCAGCCTCAGCTGCACTGATAATTAGCTTAGCATGCTAACACGCTACACTAAGATGGTGAACATTTGTTATGTTTGTAAGTATGTTAGCATTGTCACCGGAGCTGCAACGATTAAATAGCGGCCGTTCATTAAACTGTAGCTAACAGCGCCACCAGTGGTCGTTCATTAAACTGTAGCTAACAGCGCCACCAGTGGTCGTTCATTAAACTGTAGCTAATTAATTAATTAACATTATTAAAGTTATTTTTAAGTAAAAATGTCCAAATTTCTTTGGTCCTCTGACAGTAAACAGTAAAGCAGGACTCTGATCTGTTAGCTGCATCAACAGTTTGAAATAATAGTATTATATATTATTATTCAATTCAATTCAATTTTATTTGTATATCCTGGTTCCACAGAGAGGAGCTTGGTAACTGTTATAATTATACATTATAGTATTACAGTATTATAGTATTATATATTATTATACATTATAGTATTATAGTATTATAGGATTATATATTATATTATTATATATTATACATTATAGTATTACAGTATTATAGGATTATAGGATTATATATTATATTATTATATATTATTATACATTATAGTATTACAGTATTATAGTATTATAGGATTATATATTATATTATTATATATTATACATTATAGTATTACAGTATTATAGGATTATAGGATTATATATTATATTATTATATATTATTATACATTATAGTATTACAGTATTATAGTATTATAGGATTATATATTATATTATTATATATTATTATACATTATAGTATTACAGTATTATAGGATTATAGGATTATATATTATATTATTATATATTATTATACATTATAGTATTACAGTATTATAGGATTATATATTATATTATTATATATTATTATACATTATAGTATTACAGTATTATAGTATTATATATTATATTATTATATATTATTATACATTATAGTATTACAGTATTATAGTATTATAGGATTATATATTATATTATTATATATTATTATACATTATAGTATTACAGTATTATAGTATTATATATTATATTATTATATATTATTATACATTATAGTATTACAGTATTATAGTATTATATATTATATTATTATATATTATTATACATTATAGTATTACAGTATTATAGTATTATATATTATATATTATATTATTATATATTATTATACATTATAGTATTACAGTATTATATATTATATATTATATTATTATATATTATTATACATTATAGTATTACAGTATTATAGGATTATAGTATTATATATTATATATTATATTATTATATATTATTATACATTATAGTATTATAGTATTATATATTATATATTATATATTATTATACATTATAGTATTACAGTATTATATATTATATTATATATTATTATACATTATAGTATTACAGTATTATAGTATTATATATTATATATTATATATTATTATACATTATAGTATTACAGTATTATATATTATATTATATATTATTATACATTATAGTATTACAGTATTATATATTATATTATATATTATTATACATTATAGTATTACAGTATTATAGTATTATATATTATATGTAATATTATTATATATTATTATACATTATAGTATTATAGTATTATATATTATATATTATATTATTATATATTATTATACATTATAGTATTACAGTATTATAGGATTATAGTATTATATATTATATATTATATTATTATATATTATTATACATTATAGTATTATAGTATTATATATTATATATTATATATTATTATACATTATAGTATTACAGTATTATATATTATATTATATATTATTATACATTATAGTATTACAGTATTATAGTATTATATATTATATGTAATATTATTATATATTATTATACATTATAGTATTACAGTATTATATATTATATATTATATATTATATATTATTATACATTATAGTATTACAGTATTATATATTATATTATATATTATTATACATTATAGTATTACAGTATTATAGTATTATATATTATATGTAATATTATTATATATTATTATACCTTATAGTATTACAGTATTACAGTATTATATATTATATGTAATATTTACTGTGTGTAGATGAGCTGTCAGTGTTTTTGTGCAGCAGCTGCTGTAATGATGTGAAATAATATAGACAGTTGATTCTGTTATTTCAGGTGCGTTCAGAGACTCGTTAGTGAGTTCATGTAATATTTACTGAGTCTCCGGCAGCACTGAGCTTTAATCTGAACCCCAGAATAACGTCTGTTTACACACAGCGCGCCTTAAAGTACACGATTCCTTTATGGAGCTCCAATAAAAACAGTTTCTGTATTTGTGGGGAAGAAATCTATTTTACAGTGTTGAACTTTATCAACAATGAAGCTGCTGAAAGTTTGAGTTTCATCGTTATTAAAAACCAGACGGAATTTGTTCCTTGTTATTTACAGAAACACAGGCTAACACAGGCTAATACAAGCTAACACAGGCTAATACAGGCTAATACAGGCTAATACAAGCTAACACAGGCTAATACAGGCTAACACAGGCTAATACAGGCTAACACAGGCTAATACAAGCTAACACAGGCTAATACAAGCTAACACAGGCTAATACAGGCTAACACAGGCTAATACAAGCTAACACAGGCTAACACAAGCTAATACAAGCTAACACAGGCTAATACAAGCTAACACAGGCTAATACAAGCTAACACAAGCTAATACAGGCTAACACAGGCTAATACAAGCTAACACAGGCTAATACAGGCTAACACAGGCTAATACAGGCTAATACAAGCTAACACAGGCTAATACAAGCTAACACAGGCTAACACAGGCTAACACTAGCTAATACAGGCTAACACTAGCTAATACAAGCTAACACAGGCTAATACAAGCTAATACTAGCTAACACTAGCCAATACTAGCTAATACCAGCTAATAGCAGCTTCACGGTCACTGATGTCTGAATCTCGCCGACAGAAACAAACTCTCTGTACGGTAAATATGAAGCTACATTGTTAGCCTAGCTTAGAACTTAATGATGAAACTAACAACATAAGGAACTAACTAACAACTACTGCACTGAATCAACTCAATGATTATTTAAAATAATAATAGAAAGGTAGAATTTAGAGAATGAAATAAAATCATAAATAATTCAGATATTATTGAGATGGTTATTAGCAGATGATGGAATCAATACAATCTTTAATGTCCGTTATTATATATAAATATATATATATATATATATATATATATATTCTACACATGTACCATCAGTACAGTGAACACTTGCTTCACATTTGTGTCTGTGTGGCTGCAGAGTCTCCGTCTGTCCACAGAGACTCTCAGCAGGCAGCAGTCTGTCAGCTCCAGCTAACACCGACTCAACCTCCTCATCAGGAGGAGGAGGTGACAAAGAGGAGCGAACCGATCACAGAGACAGCAAACAGCCCGAAAAGAGTCTGAACCCAGAGAGAGGCAGCTTCACTGCAGCAGGTAAACTAATATTTACTGTATTTACTGTAATATTCCAACAGGTAAACTAATATTTACTGTATTTACTGTAATATTCCAACAGGTAAACTAATATTTACTGTATTTACTGTAATATTCCAACAGGTAAACTAATATTTACTGTATTTACTGTAATATTCCAACAGGTAAACTAATATTTACTGTATTTACTGTAATATTCCAACAGGTAAACTAATATTTACTGTATTTACTGTAATATTCCAACAGGTAAACTAATATTTACTGTATTTACTGTAATATTCCAACAGGTAAACTAATATTTACTGTAATATTCTAACAGGTAAACTAATATTTACTGTATTTACTGTAATATTCCAACAGGTAAACTAATATTTACTGTATTTACTGTAATATTCTAACAGGTAAACTAATATTTACTGTATTTACTGTAATATTCCAACAGGTAAACTAATATTTACTGTATTTCCTGTAATATTGGAGCAGTGAATGTTTTGCTGATGGTTCATTAGAAGATATGAACACTAATAACAGACTCTGAATGGAAGATAAAACAATGTTAGCAGCAAACATTCAGACCTTGTTTCATAAATGAAATATAAAAACAGTAAGCTGGTTGTGCAGTGGTCAGAGCACCCTCAGAGTTCTGTAGTGTCACTTCTGAGGCAGATCAATCACTGTGATCAGGAACCTTCACAGACACTCAGCAGCTCTGATCCTGGACGTTACCAAGGTCCAGGATCAGCAGGAGTCCACAATAAGACCGCAGAGCGCTGTCAGCCAGCAGAACTGTGGAGGTCCAGATGAGATCTAAAGAGAACTGTTTGTATGCTGCTCAGAAAGACCAGAACCTCCATCTGAACCTGCAGGAAGATCCACAGTCCACATCCTATAATCCAGCACCAGAACATCAGAACATCTACAGAACCCTGTGGACTGATGGAGTTACAATAACCCCCCAACTGTTAAACATGGGGGGGTCCATCATGCTTTGGGGTTGTGTTGCAGTGGAACAGGAAACACTCAGAGTCTGAAAGCTTCAGGATGAAGATCTGGTCCTCGCTGTCGTCTGTGGTTGGTCTCAAACCGGCGGTTACAGTCTTCAGTCATATCTCACAGCCAAACCTTTATTTATACCACAGTTTAAATACGGTTGTTTCTTATATTATGGACTGTAAATTCAAACTACCATCAGAATAAATGATCTTTATACAGAACATACAGTGTTTGAATGAACCAAAACTGTTTCTTTTTATGGTAAAAACTTTAAACAGTGAAAAATGAACTAAAACTCAACATTTTACTGTATTTATTAAAGTTAAACCCATTTAAATATTTTATATATTTATAGAATTGTTAAGTGTTTTTGGACCAAATGAGACATTTAATGACATAAATGATTATATGGAGATCTGATGCTTCAGTCTGAATGAATGGATGAACTGATCAGCAGACATATTGATAATGTATTGGTAATGTGTCATTCTCAGGCTTTAATGGAGCTGAATGCAGTTAGTAAAACATCAGCTCAACTTTCAGCAGACTGATTATTAATTATTAATATTTGATTTAAAGTGGAAACAGAGGCTGGAGGAAGTGTGTCTGTTGTTGTTGTTTCTCTCTCTGCCTGGAAACTCCGACGAATACCGAAGCTGACTTGTAAAGTACCTTTAGAAGATCTGCTAGTGGATGTGAATACTGCACTAACAACAATCCCTACGGGAACCATCACTGAGACTAGTAACCTGATACACAGTACAGCAACAGTAATCCTAGAAATGCTTGGATACAGGATGGGCTCAAACCATAACAGGCAGCATCCACCGTGGAGAATACGATTAGAGGCCAAGATAAGGGCAACACAGAGAGAAGTTAGCCAGCTAGCAGAGCTACAGAAAGGCAACATGGTGAATAAAGGGGCACCCAGGAAATAAACCGAGCTCTCCATACCTGAAGCACTCGAAACTGCCAAACAGAGACTAACAGCACTGGCCACCTGGTTGAAGAGATACACCAAGGAGGTAGAGGCCAGGAGAATAAACAAGCTGTTATCCACTGAACAAGCCACGGTACTCTGAAGGCTGAAGAAGCTAACAGCATTCCATGAACGCCTAGCAGCACAGATGAACCAGCTGCTAAGGGATGGGTACCACCCAGAGTAGCTAACCCAGGGCAGGACAGTCCTAATCCTGAAGGACCCTCAGAAGGGACCCATCCCATCCAACTACCGGCCATCATCGCGGCTAAGATGAGTAAGCACGTAGCTCAATACATGAGCGGGGCTCAGAAGGGAATTGGTAGCAACACCAGAGGAGCCAAGCACCAGCTACTGGTCGATAGAGCAGTCGACCGAGACTGTAAGAGCAGGAAGACCAACCTGTGCACCGCCTGGATCGACTACAAGAAAGCTTATGACTCAATGCCCCACACGTGGATACTGGAATGTCTGGAACTGTATAAGATCAACAGGAACCTAAGGGCCTTCATCCAGAACTCGATGGGAATGTGGAAGACAATCCTAGAAGATAAAGCCAATTGCCTACGTAGACATCAAATGTGGCATATACCAAGGAGATGCGCTATCACCACTGCTGTTCTACATAGGCCTGAACCCCCTCAGCCAGATCATCACAAAGAGTTGTTACAGGTACCAATTCCGAAGTGGAGCAACAATTAGCCACCTGCTCTACATGAATGACATCAAGCTGTACGCCAGGAATGGGCGAGAAATCGACTCACTGATCCACACCACCAGGATCTAGAGCAACGACATAGGGATGTCATTCAGATTGGACAAGTGCGGCCGGATGGTCTCAAAGAGAGGCAAGATGATCAGAACTGAAGGGGTTGACCTACCAGAGGGCAACATAGGTGATATCCAAGACAGCTACAAGTACCTTGGTATCCCACAGGCTAATGGAAACCATGAGGAAGCCACAAGGCAGTCAACCACAACCAAATACCTCCAGAGAGTAAAGCAGGTCCTGAAAGGTCAGCTGAATGGCAGGAACAAGATCCAAGCCATCAACATGTACGCACTACCAGTCATCAGATACCCTGCTGGGATCATAAGCTGGCCAAAGAAGGAGATAGAAGCCACAGATATCAAGACAAGAAAGCTCCTCACCATGCACGGAGGGTTTCACCCCAAATCCAGCACCCTGAGACTGTACACTTAGCGGAAAGAGGGGAGGCCGAGGACTAGTGAGCATCAAGGCCACTATCCAGGATGAAACATCAAAAATCCAAGAGTACATCAGAAATCTGCCGGAGGATCTGTCCTAGGTTTCTGCCTTTTAACAGGCAGTGTTTCCTTGCCCTTGTCTCCAAGGTCTTGCTCATGGTGGTACTGTTGGGTCTCTGTAATTAATGTTAAAGAGTTCGGTCTAGACCTGCTCTATTTGAAAAGTGTAAACGGTCCACTGTTCTCCATATTGTTCTTCTTGGATCTTTATCTTATGAGTCAACTGTTCCATAACATGTATTTCATTCACAATATGGATCTGGCTTATACCATTTTCTCCTGATTGCTTTTTTACAACAAATATCTTTCCTCTTTTAACACAACATTGCCGGTCATATAAAAAATATAGTAATATACACGACTTGGATATATCATAACCCAGAATTGTGACGATAACCAGGTGAACATCTTCCCAAAATGTTATAACTTTAGGGCAAAGCCAAAAAACATGAGAATGATCTACATTTATATCTCCACATCTGGAACACCTGGTGTGGTACAGAGAAGTATTTGTTCTTAATTCTGGGCGTGACAAATAATCCAATTAAATTCTTCCAACAAAATAATCTCCAAGTTTATTCAGCCGTTATTAACTCCACAGAAACAACAGAAAGAGAAACTGCACCATAATTTAAGAATGAAGTCGGTAGAGCTGGCGACCCATGTACGGAGTTACTGCAGCGGCCTGGGCTCGGATCCGACCTGTGGCCCTTTGCTCCGTGTCATCCCCTCTCTCTCTGCCCCCCTTTCCTGTCTATCTTCGGCTGCCACTATCAATAAAGGCAATAAAAGCCCCCCAATTTTTTTTTTTTTTAAATAATGAAATGGACAATTTTAAAGATTTCACACATGGAGACTGTGACGATATAATGAGTAAAGAATAATTAGTTCTGACTTTCATCTGTTCATCTCATCCATTCTGATTCTTTCTTTTAGCTAAAAATATTTTTTATTCCTTTAATTCCTTGAAAATATATATTGTTCCTTGACATGCATGTAAACTCATCTCTCTCTCTCTCTCTCTCTCTCTCTCTCTCTCTCTCTCTCTCTCTCTCTCTTCTCTGTATCAGAACGCCTCTCTCGCCCAGTTACTGGCTCACGTAGCGGAGGTCTGGGTAAGAAACTTTTCAGCCATCACGTCCTGTTTGATCTCTGCCATCGGCCTTTTTATGACTTCCAGCTTTGTGTAGCTGAGGAGAACACCTGCACCCTTTAACTCCCCTGGCAGATATCTGAAATATATTTACATTTACAGTTGCACACATCTCATGTACATCACCTCCATTGTTCTCCTGGTCTCGTCTGAAGAAGTACTAGAAATTCAGTAATGGAAATAAAATGATATGAGGAAATTTGCATTATTTTTTAGATTTGAATGACTAGTGCTGCTACTGCTGAGCTCAACAGTCTTATCATCCAACACATTTTATTGAACCCTTCATCCTGTTACAGTTTGTATAATCACTCACAGCCTTTATTCCACTCTCTACTCACATTTTCAAAACTTTACAGTTAACATCAATCTGTTACCATATGAACACAATTTATGTTGTTTTCACACAATATGCAATCAATGAACATGTTTCTAAAATGTTCACAGATTTATTACATACAAGATGACCCTAACCCAAAATGATGGATCTTCCTGTGCTAACACACAGCAAATAAAATGCTCTCATGGTTCAAGTGGAACAGCTGAAGCTGCAGGAGACATTTCTTCTCTTTGTATTTTTTTTTACCTCTTTACCTTTTCAGCCTTCTTCTTTCACTCATCAACTACCTTTTTGAGAAATGTTGGCGCTGTTATATTTGCTCATATCCAGAAACCTGTTGCTATCCAAATCTTTCTTAAAGTTTACCAGTAGGGATGTCTCAATCTAAGCTCAACGATCGGTATCAGTGCTGATCAAGATATTTTTTAACTGATCAGAACCGATCAGTTCTTCCACTATATATTTCTACTATTCATTGTATAAAGATAACTCATTCACTTTTAGATAACATGTTTCCAAAAAGCCACACATTATACCCTCAACCAAAGCATGTATAGTGGTTTACAGTAAAGGAAACAATGATTTCATATTGTCTGTTGTATGCAGGTAGAAGTGGCCCTTCCTCAACCTAAAGAAAGTGTTTCTCTGCATGGTGGTGGAAGGTGTGTGACTGAAACCACTATAATACCAGGGAAAAGGGAGTTTTATCAAGACTGGATCAACACACTAGAGGGTTTCTCCCCCATTGTCTGTGATGTAGATGACCCAACCCTGGGATGACATTTAATATTGCACATTGTCATTTTACTGTAATTCTTTGTTTTTGTGAGTTTACAGTAATATATCTTGACTGCTGTACTGTAATTCTACTCCTTGTTTTTTTGTTGTTGTTGCAAAATGGCAAAAATAAGCTGTAACTGTACTGGAACAATCTTTCACAGCCTGTACGAGAACATTTAAAAGGTATACAAAGTACTAAATAAAGCAGTTTGTTATATAAAGTACATTAATGTGTTATTGCTAATTAGTAATTCAAATTCATTTTGCTGTAAATGTGCCTTTTTGAAAAATACATCTTATACAATGCTAATTAACAGAAGAAGGTTTTGGAGGGATAAGGAGACAGCTGGACCCAATGAGATACTCCTCCATTGTTCTCCTGAACACCATCGAATCTGTGGAAGACTAAAATTCAGTTATCCAAATGAAACTGTGATATGCTGGGAAATTTGCATTGTGTTTTATGTTTTTATGACTTGTGCTTTTATAACTGAACTTTATTATACCTTTATTCCCATCTCTTCACATTTTCAACCTTTTTAGTCATCAATCACCTTCTTGAAAAGATATTTGCTCATATCCGGAAACCTGTTGATATCAGTCTTTCGTTTCTGTGTCATCGGTGTGTGAATGTGCATGAATGAGTTAGTTTCTGTTCAATGGGCTTTACCATCACTGAGTTAATGTGTGAAAGGGTGAATGTGACTGTAGTGTAAAAGCACTTTGAGTGGTCGGAAGACTAGAAATGAACTATTCAGGTACAGTCCATTTACCATTTTACAGTTAGGGCATGTACCAGTTTTAGAGTTGTTGTTTAATGAACAAAAAGTGGTTTTGTGTAATGTAGGTGTGTTGCTTTGTTAGAAAAATAATCTTAAGTAATAGCTTGTTAGAATTTGTAAAAAATAAATAACTGTAATTGTCTTATGTAGTATGAATATATTCTGAATCCATCCACACACTGACACATATTCAATATTCAGTAGCAGCCATGAGGCCAATCCACACACAGGTTATCTTATATGGGTTTACTCAGGAAAGACAGCCCAATCATATTTCAGTAACGTCGTTATCGTACCACTGCATCAGTGGATGTGTCCTCAATGGTACAGGTATATAAAAGCAGGTACAGCTCTTACCTCTGAGACACACAGACCATCAGACCAGATACTCACCTGCTCCAGAGTCCACACGCCTTTCTGATCTACACTCTACCCAGCAAACAGGTGAGTTTCATTTCATCAAACAAATACTAACTAACCCTAACCCTCCTGATATCTACAGTGTGAATTGGTAAAACAGCAGTTTGTATGACAAGGCTGAGGAATGAAATTGACTACTATGTAAACCAAAAATAGATTGAAATACAAATTGAACTGAAATAGTTCAATGCAGATGATATTCTAAAATATAAACTTTCACTTAACTTAAACCAGCTTAGTGCGGTTCCTTTAATGCCAATTTGATGCTCAAGTCTCTGTAAAAGAATATTATGGTCAATGGTGTCAAATGCAGCACTAAGATCTAATAATACAAGTACAGAGACAAGTCCATTGTCAGAAGCAGTCAGAAGGTCATTATTAACTTTAACCAGAGCTGTCTCTGTGCTATGATGAACTCTAAATCCTGACTGAAAATCCTCAAATAAACTATTGTTATGTAGAAAGTCACACAACTCTTTGGCGACTACTTTCTCCAGAATCTTAGAGAGGAAGGGGAGGTTAGAAATCGGTCTATAGTTGGCTAAAACCCCTGGGTCAAGAGTGGACTTTTTAAGAAGGGGTTTAATTACAGCTACTTTAAAGGACTGTGGTACATATCCTGATAATAAAGAAAGATTAATCATATCCAGTAAAGAAGTGCTAATTAAGGGTACAACTAGTTCGGATGGGGTCAAGAGACTTGATGGCTTCAATGAAGATAAGTTGTTCCTTTATTGATCCCATATGGGAGGAATTCAAACACAGCAGCATAGGGGAATACGTAGTGCAAAAAGGGAGAGAGTCAACATTACAAAAAAGATAGTATAGTGTTTTTA
This sequence comes from Dicentrarchus labrax, assembly GCF_905237075.1. Lineage (NCBI taxonomy): Eukaryota > Metazoa > Chordata > Actinopteri > Moronidae > Dicentrarchus > Dicentrarchus labrax. Next base: position 877,186 of record NW_026136720.1, read on the forward strand.
ATAAGGGAGTGAAATTAAGCTGAAACAACTGTGACAGCTGGGGACGATGTTAACTGCTGACAATATTAAAATTATTATAATGTTGCAACCACTCAGTGTCAGGCCCAACTGAATTGGACATTTATTAAATACAAAAAGGGGAATGATAGGTTTCCATTTTTATTTATTATCTTCTATTATTTATACCATCAGTATACATGGAAACTTGTTTCACAGTTCCTATATAATACCTGCACCATGGTCCTGGCCAAGATGTCACATGTTTATCTGTGTATGTGAGGTGGAAGATAAAGGAAGAACACTATGGAGGCTCCATTATTTATAGTAGCTGGTGTTTGTTCATGTTGCTTTGCTTTGCAGAATGGCAAAAAGGCTTCAGTCTCTCTGGATGACTCTGCTCCTTGTGTCTGTCACTATGATGCTGCTTCAGCCACAGGAGGTATGTCAATCATAATATGGCTGACAATTCCACTATATTATTATTTATTCTGAAAATATATTTAACTTATAAACACTGATCCAACCAATTAGACCAATTATTATTACAATTGTCCTGATAATGCTTTTGGCCTTTATCCCAGGTTGAAGGAACAGGACGTTGGTGGTGGAAATGGCTCTGTTGTCTACATAGAGCTGAGGAACCACAGCCAACAGAAGTGATAGATTTGAAAAAAGAAGTTATGACTAAATGTCAAGAATTTCTAGGCAATGACAATACTGACAGGTAAGAGCGATTTTATGAATGTATAAATTATATTGCTCTAAATTAATAAATAATTAAATAAATAATATTGTTCACCCTAACCCAGATCCCTCAGGACTACGGGTGGTTTGCTGAAGCCTCTATTAGCATTATCTGACTGATGGCAAAGACAATAGATCCTCATTTCAGTTCAAACACTTACAATAAATGCTCATATGAAACAACTTTATTGAAACTCATTTGAAATTAAATGCATTCTTGAGAATTACAGTCATAATTTAAACTATTACAGAGGCAAACAACTGTAATGACCTGTCTAGTTAAACCCTTGAGGCCTGCACTTAGATTTGAACCCATCAAAAGACTAGCAGGACACTAGTTTACATTGGCTAGATAGAAGATACAGACCTGTGTGTATTCTGTCATTCTTTAGTGATGTGTTTGCTTCAGTTAATGAATCTAATTACTGAAATAATAGTACTGATTTAATGTGTTCAGGTGTAACGAATTCTGGGATAGGTTCACTGGTGCCTTCGTCAATAAGGCCCCTCAGACTGTCACACCAGAAGCATACAACGATCTGATTAAAGAACATCCCATTCCAAAAGAAAAAGATAAGGTAGAAACTACCATTCATGTCAGGTTTCACACCAGTGTGACCTGTTAGTGTATAACACACTGCTGTAATGCCATCTTCCTTGTGCTGTCTCTTTTTAGGTTCTGCTATGGAGTAAAACCAAACACATGGTCACATTTCTGAGTAAGCTAACAGAGAAACACTTTTTCCACATTGGGGATACCATCTTTGGTATAATGGATGAGGCAGTATGGTGTGGAAAAAACAACAACAAAGGTAATATTACAGTTAATATCAATATGAACAATGTAAAACACACAGGCTGATACTGTACTTCTTGAGTCCTCCTTAAGTTTAGCTACAGCTCTGTCAGATAGGCCTCTGCTGTAGGATTATCAATAATCACAACCGTTGAAAAGAAAAGAAAGAAAAGAAAAAGAAATATACAGGTGCAGATCTACAGTATATAATCTAATCTGAGATACTGAATTTGGGGTTTTTATTTAGCTGTAAGCCATAATCATCCAAATTAAAAGAAATAAATACTTGAAATATTTTACTCTGTGTGTAATAAATCTATATAAAATATTAGTTTCACTTTTTTAATTTAATTACTGAAATAAATGAACTTTTCCATTATATTCTAAATAATTGAGATGCACCTGTATATACAAACATGTCACACATTAGTATCAATACTGCAAATGTTTGTGTGACATGTTAAAATTAGACTGATTCTTCTATCTTAATGAATGACCCAGATCTGGAGCAAAATAGTCAAATTGTAGATAATGAGAAATTCAGTGATCTCTTAAATACAGTAGAATCAGCTAAAGTAGTACAATATACGACACCTTTTGTCATTGTAGACATACAACAGAATTTGTTCACAGTTTAATCTGTTGGCCACTGAGAAGCTCCACTGCAGCAGTCGGTGTTAAGTGCCTTGCTCAAGGGTTTCTCAGTGGTGGTAATGAGGGAGGGCAAGGACTGCCTTTCACTTTCCAAACCCAGATGATGTTTTGGGGGATTGAACAGACTAATGACTGAGTGATAAACTACTGTTTCAGCCTTGTTTGATGAACTGTGGATGCTGTCTTCTATGCAGTGTATAATTGTAAGTTGCTTATCTCTTGTGCTCTGTAGATGTCTTGACCTCAGGTTGTCCCGAATATATGGATGGGGTGGAGCCTGTCGGGTCCTACTGGAAGAGGGTGTCCCAGGCAGTGAGTACATTCATATTAGAGAATGAACCATCAAGATGTAGCATTGCAAAGATAAAATATTTTAACCCCCTACAGGGACATACTGGCACATGTTGAATATGTGCAAATGCACTGACACTCTCCTTTGAATTTGTGTGAAGTACATTTTTGCCCAAAGGGTCTGTCTCCACACATTCATGAGGAGGGCTTCCATACCTCATTCCATCAGTTCTTTTTCCATACTGCAGATGTTTCACCAGCTGTAAACTGTCTATTCTGTCAGAGGACTGAATAGAAACATTAACTGGTCAATGTCTAGCCCACCAGGAGCAGCCATCAGACAGAGATGAGGGTTTGAAACTGTTTAACCCTTATTTTTCCCCTGGGAGGTATTCATTTTAATGTGTTGAAAATAAAGTTGCCTACTCACCACTTCAAAAGTTGACATGAATGTAAAATGTACACATCATTCTGAGTAAGTGAATACTGAGCTGATGTTTTGTTGCAGTTTGCAGAGGCAGCTGAGGGTACAGTCACTGTCTTACTGAGTGGAGCTGTAGATACTCCATTTGACACTAACAGGTAAACAACCTCTCACATTTCAGAGGGTTTATTCATGTAATTTTCAGGCCCCCTTTGACAGCACATTCACTGTGATTTTACCACTTTATTAAGAGACAAACAGTATAATGTGAATGCATGTAAAGATTACAATTCAGAATGTCAGATTTCATCTTTTTTCTGTCCTCTCTTTTTACTCCAAGTATATTTGCAGTTGATGAACTGCCCAAGTTAGACCCCAAGAAAGTTACCTTGCGGGTAATACTGATCAATACAGAGTAAGTATAACATTCAGTGTGGTGTTACAAAATGTGAAGTGCAGTAATTATTTGTAGCTCAGTGCTGACATTTTCAATTCTCCATTTAGTGTTAGAGACACAAATAGGATTTAAACATGAAATTAAATGTGGAATATATCCTACATTCCCATTTCCAATCCATAGTTGTGACTACCACAGACATGGTTTTTGTTCTAGAAATCCTGAATGACTAATTATATAAGTGGGGCTTTAGAGTCGACCCTTTCTTTACATACCCCACAATCCCTCCTCCCCTATTTGCCCCATCACTCATCCTCTAGCATATTCAAAAACACTTCTATTTAAATGATGTATGTTTTCTGAAAGCAATGACAAAACCCAATTCATTTAGCTAAATTATGAAGAGTTGTATTGGATTGTACTGAACTGTATTGAGAGCATGGGCTTTTGCTTGGTTACAAAACTGTTAAAATGTTTTTTTACAGATCCCAACGGAAAACGTGTGATGACAAATCTCTGAAAGACCTGGAAAAGAAATGGGGCCATCCAGAAAAGTATCATTGCAGACATACACTAGAGTAAGTTACATTTTTCTATATATATTAAAATTAATATAAACATTATTATCAACATTATTCTTAAAATGTATGAGTAGTTCATTTAACTTGATGCTGATTTATATTAATGTTAACATACTACTCACTATTTTTGAGAACACATACAATGAGTCCTGAAGCTAACATGTTCACATTGGATAGCTTGAAAAGAGAGAATATTTGAATCTGAAGAAATGTGCCTTATGATGAGTACGTCATTGAAAGTGAATTAGAGCAGTATACTGTAGTTACAGTACTGTAGCAGCTATCAGTGTGTGCTGATGCTCGGCCATTGGTCATGTTAAGAGCTGCTATCCTCTCTTTTGTAGCTTCAGCCACTTCAACTCTAATTTGAAACATGTTATGTTACTATTATTAATAAAATACAAAGTCTATTTGCATAAGTTACACTTATTTTAGGAATTTGTATTCCTCTATGGTCCATGTAATGCTCATCATTTCTATTTTTGTTTTTCATTATATATTGATAAGTTGAAAGTCGTCATCCTGTAGTGATTTTGAATGTTTCAAACTGTGTGACAAGAATAGCCCAACCCTGGACCTATAACCTGCTTTGGTTCTAATGGCCACAGACAAACAACCTTTTTGAAAAAATTCCAATAATATAATGACAGTCGGCCTCTTCAAGTTGATCGTTTCCAGGCTCAGTAAGATGTGCCACACCTTTATCCAATGAGTTTCATTTAGCTTCCCTGTCCATGACCTAGAAAAAACACATACACTGTCAAAAAACACTAGTTGTTTCAACTAACAAAAGTTAGTGTCCGGGCTGCCTTAAAATTTGAAGTTAGCTGAACTTGTGAAGAATAGTTGAGACAATTGTGTAATGATTCAAAACAAATAAACTTTTCTAGTCAAATAAACTTAACGTTTAGTTCACATAACTTAATCAAAATTCAGTTCCTATAGAATTCTTTAGTTGAGTCAACACAATCTTAATTTCTTTCAACTGGAATTCCAAAACTGTAAATAATGAATCTACAGTTCAGTCTACCTACAATATCTAGTTTACCTAACTTTATGTTATGTCAACTTCATTATACATTTATATTTGAGTCAACTTTCAGAATTTAGTTCTGCTTAAGATTACATTTATACTACATATTTGGTAATTCTCTTTCAACTTTATTTTAGATTATGCTTAAAGAACTTATCTCTATAGGTTATTGGTTGTTCCAAAGATACCAAATCAATTCCAGTTCTTCAAAGCTTTAATAAACCAGATGGGCAAGGTAAACACATCAACACATCCCATCAAGAACAAAAGGTTTTGTCCCCAAAAACAACACAGGCTTATGAGTAAAACATCTCTTTAGAACGTGCACAAATGAGTACTCTCTACTCATTACTTCTGTCGCTGTCTTTCATAATGTGAAAAAAATATAAAATAAAATTATGCACACCCAAACGGGTCAAAAAGACTTTCCAGGAAAGACCTCAAACTTAAATTAAATTAAACTTAAATTCTTGCAACTGACAATGTCAGTGACCATTACAATAGTGGAACAGAACTGAAGAGAAAACTCTCAGTCTCAGTGTAGTGTCTACACAGTTTTACGAAGAAGTCTATTCCTCAGTCCATGAACCCTTGCAGAGCTGAATGGTAGTCAATGTTCAGTGCATATAGCAGACCCATTAACATAGCTACCGCATGCGAGTAGTCCTTGATGCCATGCAGAATGATCTGTTCCTCCAGGACCACCGATATGTCAACAAGATCCTCTCCTTCTTTTACTAGGACAATGCCGACATTCATTCCCCTCGTCATGCTGTCCTCCATGTCTGTGGGCTTCACAAAGAAAGGAAAAAATATTTTAGTATTGAGTATTTTTTAGTATTCTTCAGTATTTGTCTATGAGAAACAAGAACATGTTTCGGCATTATGGCATGCCGTTTAGGAAATTAAATATATATGGAATGAATGTTTGAATATATGGAATGAAAACCGACGTCATCAAGGCACTGGCGCCATCTTTAGTATAGGCCTATCAGCTTCTACCTGAAGTGTTATTTCCACCAACATCTCTCCTTCAAGAAAGATGCACAATGTTCTTTCAGCAATGTTTTGTTGAACATGATTACTCATAAGAGGGTGTCCTGGCTGGGGGCTTCGCAGCCTGGTTCGGCCGCTGTTCGCGGCGCGTCCTCTCTGGCTCCGGCCATCAGGCAGGTGGTTCAGCAGATTCAGAGACAGCTTCTACCCGCACGCCATCAGACTACTGACCTGCTGAGAAACCCTACACTCACACACTTGCCACTTTAAGACTCTACTGTTTACTTTAAATAGAAATAAAATAACATTACAATTGAGAATAGATTAAAGTGCAAATGTTAAAAGATAAAAAAAACAGTAGAGTCTTAAACTGGCGAGTGTGTGTGTGTGTGTGTGTGTGTGTGTGTGTGTGCGTCTGTGTAGGGTCTCTCAGCAGGTCAGTGGTCTGATGGCGTGCAGCGTGTTCAACAAAACATTGCTGAAAGAACCTTATGCATCTTTCTTGAAGGAGAGATGTTGGTGGAAATAACACTTCAGGTAGAAGCTGATAGGCCTTTACTAAAGATGGCACCAGTGCCTTGATGACATCAGTTTTCATTTAATATATTCAAACATTCATTCAATATATTCTAAGTTAATTTCCTAAACGGCATGCTGTAACCAAAATTGATAGGGTGAATAAAATGGGGACAGTTTTCCACATACATTGGCATTAAAACATTTACAGCCAGCAACAGAGTTTCATCAGTTCATTCAGTAACAATAACTAATTTACCTCTGCAGTCCTGAGGAACTCAGAGTTTCTTCACAGAGGAAATATGGCAGGCCCCTCAGAATGACAGCCCTTTTTGTTTGGTTGGAATTCTGTTAAAAGACAGAATACATTATTAAAGCCACCAGCCACTCAAGTAGATGTGGCCATGAGGACACCTCACTTTAATAACAATCTATGGCGTGAACTTTGAGAGATTGATTTCAGAGAGATGACAGTGTGTTGTCAACCCTGCATGATGTTAAAAAAAAGTCTAAAAGTCTAAAATTATGCTATATTACAAGATTTCAGCATTAAGGTAAAATTACATTCATGAGTTTGCACAGGCATACTAACCTAAAAACTGCTTATTGGGAATCATGAGAAAGTTTCAGTGTGACAGAGACACAAGAGTCCTCTCAGGTACAGTAACTCACTGTCCCTGCTGTGTGCTCGGTATGAGAGGAGAGACACTGCTGCTGCTGGAAGAGTTTCTGACTGAGATTACTCTGAGCGCGGGAATCAATTACACTTTACCAGCTTGTGAATATTTCTCTTTTCTCTGAATAACGTAACAGCCGCTCTCTGTCTGTGCGCATGCGTGGCTCTTTTTAGCGCCGACATTATCAGTTATCAATGTGTTTTTGTTTTTTTAACTTTGTGAGTAACGTTATATTGGACGTGAGACCTAGAGATCAATAATATGGTCATCATGACACACCCCTGAAAAACCAATCCAACCGAGCTGGGCTGAAACTAGCTACCTGTTACATCAATATTACTACCAGCTACGTTATCTAACGTTACTGCTGACTTAGCAAGTTATCAAAAGACAAAAGCAACTTAATGAACTCAACCCACCTTGCTGACAGACTGGAGCAACCTGAGGAGAGTGTCTCCGTCACACTGAGCTCACCTGCCGGCCTCGCGCTGCACACAGGGAGGCGGGGTCACGCGGGACAGAGATCAGAGATATCATTAAATATTCAAATTTATATAAATATATTCAAATCAATTATCTTTTGATATAGGTTTTGCTGAGCTAGAATTTTGTTCAAACCGACATTAATGCTGAACAGAAGCAGGTCCACCTGGTTGCTTCTGGTGATTAATGCAAATAAAATGGATAAACATTTATTATAATACTAATTATAATTATATAATAATTATGTGCCAAACTCTTAGCCATCACTTAAAGCTAGCTATCTTAGTTACCTCAGATTCCAGCAGGGTAATTCAAACTACCGACAGATTTGGAAGTGGTGAAACAGAGAAAATGGCGGACAGCAGAAACGGTTGTTTGGAGACGTTAGTTGAACGTGCTTACGTCAGCCAATGATCCTTTTAACTGACATTGTTAATTTCAATTGAATCATGTTTCTTAGTTTGAAAACTTTTCACTAGTTGAGGAGACATAAACACAACATTCTGAGTTATCACAACTGTTTCAATAGTTTGTAGTCTTACTGACAATGAATTAGAAGTTATCATGACTGATGGGCACAACTAGTTTTTACAGTGTAACAAAACAACTTCATTATAACGTTTTAATATTTCATATGAGGATCAACTTGTTCAATATATATATATAATGAAAAACAAAACTAGATGTGCTTAACTGACTTTGGCAGGAAATGGCAATGTAACATTTTTATTTTTCAGGTCGGACTTAAAAATTAGACCTCCTGCAACATGGTGAGATGGTATTAGTAAGTATTCTTCTGATTTGTTTTAGAATCAACAAATTTGGTAGCACCAATTCAAGGGATTTATAATGAGAAAATGAAAAGTGTTAGTATGTATGCCCATTGGCTGGGAGTTTGAGTGCCAGCTGCACCGTTTGGTCAGGTGGTACTGATAACACTGTTCAGTTTGGATGGGGAAAACAGGAGGAAAGGTGGAACAAGCTAAATCAGCCATGTTACAATAGAGGACCAAAATCATTGCTGACTGTGCCCCATATTGTAAAGGAAAGGTTAAAAATGATTCACATGTAATTTGCGTCTGTACTTACACAGCAAACTTTATTGAAGCTTGATCAGAAGAATACAAATCAGCAGTAAATCAGTAGAAGTAGATTCCAACCCAATTCTGAAGTTACCTAGATCATCAAGACCTCTAGTGACCTCCCAGTAAGGTAGTCACTTACTCATATATGTATAAAAATTCAATTCAAGTTAGAGCTGCAGTTATCAATAACTAATCAAAACCAAACTGATGGAAAAATGTATTTGTGTTTGTCCCGTCTGCTAACATGGAGTCAGTGGACTTTATGAGCTATACTGCAGTCAGCCACTAGGGGGAGATAGAGTTTTGCTTCACTTTTGGAGAGCTGTCAAGTTGTCCATCTTATTACATATAAATGGTTATAACAAGGATTTGTGCTTACCTAAGTCTTAGTTCACAAATTTTGTAACAGAAAAATGCATTGGATCATTTTCTATCAGTGATTTCTAACCAATGGAACCATAAATCAGAGAGATAAATGGCATTACTTTTTGGATTCTTAATTTTTTAAGTATTTGCATTACCTTATGAAAATACTTTTGATTGAGGCATCCGTTGTTCCAGCTTCTGAAAAATGAAAAAAGGCCAGGCTATGTGCCATGCATCAATGTAATGCAAATACTGGAATGTATGTATATTGCTGCTGTAGCACACCCTGTGGGTACAATTGTATGACATACACACACATCAGTGTGGCTTTATGTACAACAAAAAGTTGTTACCAAGAAATCCAAAATGTCATTCTTTTTATATGCACCAATGGCCGGAGGCTGTATCAGTTGAATCTGCTTCATCCAAGAAACCCACTGTACAAAATGTCTCCTACGTTGCATGTAACAATCACACAACAATAAACATATGGAATAAAGAGTGAAGAGAAAAAACCCTAACACTATCAATAAGCTGAACTTAAAAACCTTGTAAAGACCTTGTATAGTCACTAATGTTAGTTCAGGGTTAGGATTAGAGAAATATTTTCAGACAGCTGGTGACTTTATTTCTTTTACATACAGGTATATAAATGCCATATACATCATCTCCCATTGTGCCCACCATTTCCAGAACCCACTTCCTCCATATCTATCCCTGCCATCATTTCTTCTCAGTTCATTCTAACACATGTCTGTAATCCATCTTTTCTCTCAGATGTCCAACAGCAAATGGGTGCCAGAAGAAATTCCATCAAGTAGGACTCTACTTTCATACAACTCTACCGACGCTGTATACTCACACATCCACCTGCTTGTGCTGCTCGTCTATGTTCACTCTGCTGTCAAACTGGGAATCTACAACATTAACACCACCAGCCCCATCAAATGATCACACATCAGGACATATTCAGATATACGTAGGTTAGTTGGTAAACAAAATAAAGCTTCATGAAATCATGGGACATCTTTTCAAATTAAATATAACACAGACAGGATCACAGCAAAACAGCAGCATTTAATCTGACATTAATATGATCATTTGCTGCATATGCTGTAGGGTTTTTTGATGTTCAGTATTGAGCTCAGTTGTGACTGATTTCTGTTATTTTCTCTGCCATTTAATAAAGCTTCAGCAAAGCATGTAAACCCAGTCTCTTATTGTGCTACTGTATGTCTCCACTGTGTTTGGGGGAAGTGTTCTTCCCAGAATTGACACCTCAAAAAGTGTTTAGGAGCACGTTTCAGGTGATTCTGAGTCAGTTGAAGTAGAGTAGGGTTAAGTTATGAAAACCACCTTGGGAAGGGTCCGTTTGAAATAACTCGAGATAGGAATGTCAGAGAGATGAATCCAGTGTCTACCTCGCCCCCGGCACTTTTAATAAAGAGGGCCCTTCCTGTTTGGGTTAGGATAGGATTATATCACAATGACTCTCCCTGTGTTGTGCTGGTGACAACACAGTTTGGGAAGGAGAGCCTCAGCTTAGGCACTGGCCGGCGCACGTCAATCAGGGTTCCCCATACTGTGTACCCCCACATTAAAAAGAATATATAAATATAAACTCGTAGATATATGAATAAATACAAAAGGTAAGTAAAAAACAGAAATAGGATAAATAGAGTGATTTGAAAATAGTGGGAGGGGTTGGATCAAGTAGAAAGTGGGCGTGGTTAAATCAGGGAAATCTAATTGTTAAGCTTACCGCAAATGCTAGGCTACTTGCTAATGCTAGGCTACTCGCTAATATCAAACCCCTTACTTAATGCTAAGCTAACTGCTAATGCTAAGCTAACTACTAAGCTAACAGCCAAACGAACCGCTAAGCTAAATACTAAGCTGCTCCCCTCTCACCAAACTATTTACTAACCACCAAGCTACCTGCTAATACTAAGTAAACCGCTATGCTAACTGCTAGTTAGGGTTAGCCCCACAGCTTTGTACTGAACTGAACTTAATAATGAAACTAACAACATAAGGAACTAACTAACAACTACTGCACTGAATCAACTCAATGATTATTTATTATTATTTTATTCCAGAGTTAAATTAAAAGCAACATGAAAAATAAATAAATAATACAAAGGTAGAATTTAGAGAATTAAATAAATTCATAAATAAATGAGCATCGCAGTAGACGGATGTTTGTCGATATTATTCAGATGGTTATAGCAGATGATGGAATCAATACAATCTTTAATGTCCGTTATTATATATAGATATATAATTCAATTCAATTCAATTAATTTTATTTGTAGAGAGACAAAGAGAGTTTAGGACACTTAAATAGAGCAGGCAGACCGAACCTTAACATAATACAGAACCCAACAGACCACCAACAACACTGCACAAGGCAAAAACGCCTGTTAAAAGGCAGAAACCAGGACAGATCCCCGCCTAGGTGGGTGGACATTTTTTTCGGGTGGGGGGGAGAGAGAGAGAGAGAGAGAGAGAGAGAGAGAGAGAGAAAGACAGAGAGAGACAGACAGACAGACAGACAGACAGACAGACAGGTGCACAGCAACAACAGTATTGGCAATGGCAGTCAAGCAGGACCATGGCAGGAGGCTCCACCAGGATCCATGAGAACCTGCGAGACGAGAAAGCACAAGAACTCCGGGGAAGAAGTGAAGTTAGTAACATGCATTAAAGGGACATGAATGAGTGCAGAAAGAGAGAGGAAGAGAGGAGCTCAGTGCACCATGGGAAATCCCCCGATAGTCTAGGCCTATAGCAGCATAACTAAGGGATGGTTCAGGACTCACCTGATCCAGCCCTAACTATAAGCTTTATCAAAGAGGAATGTCTTAAGCCTACTCTTGAATGTGGTGAGGGTGTCTGCCTCCCGAACCACAACTGGAAGCTGGTTCCACAGGAGAGGAGCTTGGTAACTGAAGGCTCTGGCTCCTGTTCTACTTTTAGAGACTATAGGAACCACAAGTAGCCCAGCATTCAGAGAACGTAGTGTTCTAGTGGGGTAATAGGGTACTATGAGCTCTTTAAGATATGAAGGGGCCTGACCATGAAGAGCTTTATAGGTGAGGAGGAGGATTTTAAATTCAATTCTACATTTTATAGGGAGCCAATGCAGAGTAGCTAGTACAGGAGAGATGTGATCTCTTTTTCTAGTTCCTGTCAGTACTCGTGCTGCAGCGTTCTGAATTAATTGGAGCGTTTTAATGGACTTATTGGGGCAACCTGATAATAAAGAGTTGCAGTAATCCAGCCTTGAAGTAACAAATGCATGGATTAGTTTTTCTGCATCTGTCTGTGATAGTATGTGTCTAATTTTTCTAATATTACGTAAATGAAAGAAGGCAGTCCTAGAGGTCTGCTTTATGTGGGAGTTAAATGAAAAATCCTGATCAAAGATAACTCCAAGATTCCTGACAGTGGTGCTAGAGGCCAAGTTAATGCCATCTAGAGTGACTATATCTTTAGACAATGAGTCTCTAAGGTTTTTGGGGCCAAGAACAAGAATTTCGTTTTTTTCTGAGTTTAACATCAGAAAATTGCAGGTCATCCAGGATTTTATGTCCTTAAGACATGTTTGTAATTTAGGTAATTGATTAATTTCCTTGGGTTTGATTGATAGATATAACTGCGTATCATCTGCATAACAGTGAAAGTTAATGGAGTGATTCCTAATAATGTTGCCTAAAGGGAGCATATATAAAGTAAATAGTATTGGTCCAAGTACAGAACCTTGTGGAACTCCATGACTAACTTTAGTATTTATGGAGGATTCATCGTTAACATGTACAAACTGAGAACGATCTGATAAGTATGACTTAAACCAGGTTAGGGCAGTTCCTTTAATGCCAATTTGATGCTCAAGTCTCTGTAAAAGAATATCATGGTCAATGGTGTCAAATGCAGCACTAAGATCTAATAATACAAGTACAGAGACAAGTCCATTGTCAGAAGCAATCAGAAGGTCATTATTAACTTTAACCAGAGCTGTCTCTGTGCTATGATGAACTCTAAATCCTGACTGAAAATCCTCAAATAAACTATTGTTATGTAGAAAGTCACACAACTCTTTGGCGACTACTTTCTCCAGAATCTTAGAGAGGAACGGGAGGTTAGAAATCGGTCTATAGTTGGCTAAAACCCCTGGGTCAAGAGTGGACTTTTTAAGAAGGGGTTTAATTACAGCTACTTTAAAGGACTGTGGTACATATCCTGATAATAAAGAAAGATTAATCATATCCAGTAAAGAAGTGCCAATTAAGGGAACAACTTCTTTAAGCAGCCTAGTTGGGATCGGGTCTAACAGACAGGTTGATGGCTTCGATGAAGAAATGATTGAAGTTAACTGATGAAGATCGATAGCAGAAAAACAGTCTAAATATACATCTAAGTTTACATTGACAGAAGTCCCTGAACTTGGAGAGCTGTACATATACATATATACACATATACATACATATACAGTGGGTACGGAAAGTATTCAGACCCCTTTAAAATGTTCACTCTTTGTTTCATTGCAGCCATTTACTAAAATCAAAAAAGTTCATTTTATTTCTCATTAATGTACACTCAGCACCCCATCTTGACAGAAAAAAAAATGTAAAATTTTTGCAAATTTATTAAAAAAGAAAAACTGAAATATCACATGGTCATAAGTATTCAGACCCTTTGCTCAGTATTGAGTAGAAGCACCCTTTTGAGCTACTACAGCCATGAGTCTTCTTGGGAATGATGCAACAAGTTTTTCACACCTGGATTTGGGGATCCTCTGCCATTCTTCCTTGCAGATCCTCTCCAGTTCTGTCAGGTTGGATGGTGAACGTTGGTGGACAGCCATTTTCAGATCTCTCCAGAGATGCTCAATTGGGTTTAGGTCAGGGCTCTGGCTGGGCCAGTCAAGAATGGTCACAGAGTTGTTCTGAAGCCACTCCTTTGTTATTTTAGCTGTGTGCTTAGGGTTATTGTCTTGTTGGAAGGTGAACCTTCGGCCCAGTCTGAGGTCCTGAGCACTCTGGAAGAGGTTTTCTTCCAGGATATCTCTGTACTTGGCCGCATTCATCTTTCCTTCAATTGCAACCAGTCGTCCTGTCCCTGCAGCTGAAAAACATCCCCATAGCCTGATGCTGCCACCACCATGTTTCACTGTTGGGATTGTATTGGGCAGGTGATGAGCAGTGCCTGGTTTTCTCCACACATACCGCTTAGAAATAACGCCAAAAAGTTCAATCTTGGTCTCATCAGACCAGAGAATCTTATTTCTCATAGTCTGGGAGTCCTTCATGTGTGTTTTGGCAAACTCTATGCGGGCTTTCATATGTCTTGCACTGAGGAGAGGCTTCCGTCGGGCCACTCTGCCATAAAGCCCCGACTGGTGGAGGGCTGCAGTGATAGTTGACTTTGTGGAACTTTCTCCCATCTCCCTACTGCATCTCTGGAGCTCAGCCACAGTGATCTTTGGGTTCTTCTTTACCTCTCTCACCAAGGCTCTTCTCCCACGATTGCTCAGTTTGGCTGGACGGCCAGGTCTAGGAAGAGTTCTGGTCGTCCCAAACTTCTTCCATTTAAGGATTATGGAGGCCACTGTGCTCTTAGGAACCTTGAGTGCTGCAGAAATTCTTTTGTAACCTTGGCCAGATCTGTGCCTTGCCACAATTCTGTCTCTGAGCTCCTTGGGCAGTTCCTTCGACTTCATGATTCTCATTTGTCCTCCTTTTGAGAAAATAACTAAAAAGCCTTCTGACACATTACCTTGTTAGTTTAATACTTATTGGCTAGAAATCTGTGTCAAAATAAGTAATTTCATTGGTTACATTTTCGTGTGGTGACCTATCAACACATGGCTAATCTTAATATTCAAATGAGCCATGTGTTGATTCGCCACTTGCTCACCATAGATGCTAGGTTACCACCAGGCTGTCAGTCAATGGTGCTATCCATTTGTCTCTTTGTATTTGTGCTACGTTGGTCGTTTTAATGTCAATTTTAAATGCTCCTACACATTTGTTTACATTGCTGCTTTAGTCCGGTGTTGCTGTGAGTTCAATACAATGTAAAGTTTTGTTTTCTAGCTGGTTTGCTAAATAGGCTAATGCAGCTAACAATAACACTAGCCTGCTACTGCTCCTGGTGGCCCCTGGTTGCCCCTGGTGGCCCCTGGTGGCCCCTGGAGGCCCCTGGTGGCTCCTTGTGGCCCCTGGTGGCCCCTGGAGGCCCCTGGAGGACCCTGGTGGCTCCTGGTGGCTCCTGGAGGCCCCTGGTGGCACGAGAGAAACGCCACAGCACTTGTTGAAATTGAAATAGGCGAAAATGGCTAAATATTATTGAACTGTAAGACTTGCAATAACGGAATTACTTGAAATGTTTGTGTTTGTGTAGAAACACATTATTATTTCACATTGAGCTTGTTTAGAGCCACAATCAATAACAACACAGCTGCTGCACTTTTCCGACTCGTAATGCCCAAAGACAAATGGAACGCTATAAGTGGTACAAGCCAGGCAATGACATCATGTTCTCGTGGCAGAACAACTCGGGTTCCGAGTTCACGAGACAAATGGATAGCACCACAAACTCTCAGCGACAGAGAATGTAACGTGAGCTAACGTCGGTTGTTGGACTGAAATTCTGAAAATGCTCATACTCAGATGTAGATAGGTAAAGCCTATACATCTGAAACAGAAGGTGCTGTATTTGTTTCCCCCTTTATCTATCCAGATAAAAACATTAAGAACAGTTTCTGTATGATGTTTATTAGACCTATGTAATCTGAATTGGAAGGGCACGTTGTCATGAGCTGTATCTTGTATATTTATTATTAGCTATGTGGTATGTGTATGCACCTTTATGTAATCTGGTGGAAAAACATTAATATTTAAAACCGGATCATACCAAACAAATATCTGCTTGCGTGTCCCTGTGTATGCAAAGTGTGCTCCTTTATGATGTGAAGGAAATGGCCACCCTACCAGTGGGGCATCACAATAAAATTAGGCATAATGTGTTAATTCCACAATAGGAGATATGTTATGTTGTTACAGTTTTGGTGTAAAAAGTCTGCATATATCGGTATCAGGTGATATCGGTATCGGAAATTGAGAGTTGGACAATATCAGAATATTGGATATCGGCAGAAAAGCCAATATCGAGCATCCCTAATACATTTATATATATATATATATATATATTCTACACATGTACCATCAGTACAGTGAACACTTGCTTCACATTTGTGTCTGTGTGGCTGCAGAGTCTCCGTCTGTCCACAGAGACTCTCAGCAGGCAGCAGTCTGTCAGCTCCAGCTGACACCGACTCAACCTCCTCATCAGGAGGAGGAGGTGACAAAGAGGAGCGAACCGATCACAGAGACAGCAAACAGCCCGAAAAGAGTCTGAACCCAGAGAGAGGCAGCTTCACTGCAGCAGGTAAACTAATATTTACTGTATTTACTGTAATATTCCAACAGGTAAACTAATATTTACTGTATTTACTGTAATATTCCAACAGGTAAACTAATATTTACTGTATTTACTGTAATATTCCAACAGGTAAACTAATATTTACTGTATTTACTGTAATATTCTAACAGGTAAACTAATATTTACTGTATTTACTGTAATATTCCAACAGGTAAACTAATATTTACTGTATTTACTGTAATATTCCAACAGGTAAACTAATATTTACTGTATTTACTGTAATATTCTAACAGGTAAACTAATATTTACTGTATTTACTGTAATATTCCAACAGGTAAACTAATATTTACTGTATTTACTGTAATATTCCAACAGGTAAACTAATATTAACTGTATTTACTGTAATATTCTAACAGGTAAACTAATATTTACTGTATTTACTGCAATATTCCAACAGGTAAACTAATATTTACTGTATTTACTGCAATATTCCAACAGGTAAACTAATATTTACTGTATTTACTGTAATATTCCAACAGGTAAACTAATATTCACTGTATTTACTGTAATATTCCAACAGGTAAACTAATATTCACTGTATTTACTGTAATATTCCAACAGGTAAACTAATATTCACTGTATTTACTGTAATATTCCAACAGGTAAACTAATATTTACTGTAATATTCTAACAGGTAAACTAATATTTACTGTATTTACTGTAATATTCCAACAGGTAAACTAATATTTACTGTATTTACTGTAATATTCCAACAGGTAAACTAATATTTACTGTAATATTCCAACAGGTAAACTAATATTTACTGTATTTACTGTAATATTGCAACAGGTAAACTAATATTTACTGTATTTACTGTAATATTCCAACAGGTAAACTAATATTTACTGTATTTACTGTAATATTCCAACAGGTAAACTAATATTCACTGTATTTACTGTAATATTCCAACAGGTAAACTAATATTTACTGTAATATTCTAACAGGTAAACTAATATTTACTGTATTTACTGTAATATTCCAACAGGTAAACTAATATTTACTGTAATATTCTAACAGGTAAACTAATATTTACTGTATTTACTGTAATATTCCAACAGGTAAACTAATATTTACTGTATTTACTGTAATATTCCAACAGGTAAACTAATATTCACTGTATTTACTGTAATATTCCAACAGGTAAACTAATATTCACTGTATTTACTGTAATATTCCAACAGGTAAACTAATATTTACTGTAATATTCTAACAGGTAAACTAATATTTACTGTATTTACTGTAATATTCCAACAGGTAAACTAATAT